>NC_084505.1:21585126-21820126 GCF_024500385.1 Phyllopteryx taeniolatus
AGCGCCGCAATGTCAATAATAGCTGCGTGTATTAGTAGTACCCGCTACTGGGCGCAAGCTCTGTTGAGCGACATGTCGACTCTTCTTCTTCTTCTTCTTCTTCTTGTGTCAAACCCCAAAGTTCCTCGAGGTGATCCTCAACAACCCGATGGGGAAAACAAGAAAACATCGATGTCGTTAACACTCCAGTTCTGTTGGTGCCGCTAATGTGCTTCACAATGTGACCGCTAACACACACGGCTCCATTTACTGCACGCAATTCAAAACATCTGAATGATTCCCGAGACTTCTGGGAGAATATTATATGGACTGATGAGATGGAAAATGAGCTTTTTGGAAGGTTTGTGTCTCATTACAGCTGACGTAAATGTAGCACAGCATTTCAGAAAAACAACACCACACCAACAGTCAAACATGGCGGTCGGTGGTAGTGTGGCGGTCTTGGGCTGCTTCGATCCTTCGGGACCTGGACAACTTGCTGTGATTGATGGAACCGTGAATTCTGCTCTTTAACAGAAAACCTCGAAGGAGAATGTTCAGCCATTAGTTTGTGGCCTCAAGCTGAAGCGCACTTGGGGTCTGCGGCACGATAACCATCCTAAACACACCGCTAGGTCAACGTCTGAATGGCTTAAAAAAACAAAATGAAGGTTTTGGAGTGGCCAAGTCAAAGTCCGGACTACCTACCTAACGAAGTGAGTAACTAACCACACAGCCGACGCCCTAAGCAGTGTGTCTTGGATGGGTGTTACCTTCAGAGGTGACTTGCGTATGAAGTATTTGGCCAGATCCAAGGCAGCCAAGGCGTCCTCCACGGGATGGTGTCCTTTCTCCCCCTGTGTCTGTATGCTCCTACCGAGCACCACCTCAGCCAGAAGTTTCAGCTTGAACCTCTGGCCAAACTCCCTCCCGTACAGCAGCGACGTGTCGATCACATGACGGTGGATCAGCTGCGATAATAACATCCAATCAGGATCACCGTTTTGGAGCGTCTGTCCCCGTTTTATGAGCGCGCTTACTTTGAGAGCCACCAGGTCGTTGTTGACGGCGTGACCCACGAGGACGGCGTCACGCGGCAACAGCGTCCTCAGCTGCACTTGGACATCGCGCAAACTGGTCCTGACTGGATGCAACATGGCTGCCGTGATGCCAGAGAACCTGACAACGACGCACAAATACTGTCCGTGGCGTTTGTCTTGTTGTTTCTTTTGGAAATCATTCAAAGCAAGACCCACCACCTTTAAACACCTTCTACGCCTCTACCTTTCTAAATAACTGATAAGCTAATCGACGATCTCGGTCGGTAACCAAACTCAATATCTAACTAACTAGATACTAACTAGTAGCAAGCTAATTCAACAACCAACTAATAGTGGATTCACTAGTAACTGAACTTTGTGTCATTTGAATCCTGTTGCTGGGTGATTTATTGAACATGTATTTAGAAAGTCATCCATTTATATTTGGACTTTTCTGTGGATTGACTAATTGCTTGTTTGATTATGCTTACTGGGTGAGGTAGTCAAGTATTTTGTTGTCGGGTTTGACCAGCTGGTCCATCACGCACTTCCCGCCGCCCTCCACCAGGGAGACTCGGGTCAACTCGTAGCCCTTCACTGTGAGACACTGTCGCGTGATCGCCGTCAATAGCTGCGTTTGGTTTAGGGCAGGAGGGGGCGCAGAGTTCAATCAGGAAGTCCTCTCACCATTTCGCAGTCGAGTCCAAAGAGAGGGCTGGCGTCTGTGACGTCAGCGCAGTCGGCGCACGCGAAATCCTCGAAGCCCGGCAGCCCTGATTCAGACGACAGGACGTGAGAGGGTGAACGCGAAGGGAGGCGCCAACCAATCACCTTTCACGGGGTAATGCCGCTTGATCATCTCCTCCTGGGTGAGCATGTAGGCTGTTAGGCCACGCTTGCTCGTACCGTACTTGAGGACCACTGGGTGAGTCCTCAGCGCTGTCTCACACACACACACACACACACACACACACAGAGTGAGTGAGCGGTGTGAAATTCTATATACACCGCATGTTTGTAAAGGCTGTAAACTCTCGTGTTGAATGTTGCGAGTGTATGGCTGACCTTTGTGCAGCTTGCTGCTGTCCTTGTCTTCCTGTAACACAGCCAACTGTTCTAATGAGTCCACTTCGCTGCTGAATATTGTAGACAGCAGCAGGCTGCTGCTGCTGCTGCTGGTGGACAGCGTGAAGGTCAACCTCTGACACAAACAAACAAACAAACCATTTTAAAACCAACCACAGTACGGCCGATTGCGCCACGCGGACACTTGCTAGTGGCTACGACTTACATTGCTGTATTTGCTCCTCAGGTTCCTGAGAGTGATGTAGTGTTTGTAAAAGTCACTTTGGCTGACTTCCTCCACCACGACTACATTGACACCTTTGACACGCCTTTGTCCAAGGAGAACACACCAACTACAATACATACAAAAAACAACACTGTTTAATCATTACAAAAATACTCACTATTGAATTCTCTAACTCACTCACTGACAACGACAGTGTCATGAAAAAGTATGCGCCCCGTTTTCTCATTTTTTATTTTTTTTTGCATGCATGGCTTCCCTTAGTTCCATGTTTAAAATCACCAAACAAAGGTAAATAGCAGATCAGACAAACATAACACAAGTAAATATAAAATTCACTTTTGAAATGCTGATTTTATTCATTAACAAAGAAAAACGATTCAAAGCTACCTGGCCCGGTGTGCAAAAGTAATGGCCTCCGAAACCTCATAACTGGTTTGTTGCAGCTTTTTTGAGATCTTTTGACCAACTTCATTTTGTCACACAGATCTTAAACATTACACTGGGGAAACTATGCAAACAAGAAAAAGGGGGGGGGGGGGGGGGGAGGATTTGGGAAGGGGGCAAATCATTTTTCACGGCACTGTAACTTATGAATTCACTCACACACTATTTGTTTCTAACTCACTAACTCAGTCACTCACTCATTGCTCAACTAGCGAGTTAATTCACTAACCAGCACGCTCACTCGCCACCTCATTTAATAACTTGCTCACCAACGTATTCACTAACGCTCAACTCACATCAACGCACGACCTCATTCATTGATTCACTAACTCGCCAACTTAACTCACTTGCTCGCACCCTCCCTCCCTCACTCACTTAATTACAATTTACAAACTTAGTTACGCACTCACAAGCTAACTTACTCACTCACTAACACACAGTCACCAAGTTATTCATTTCCTCACTAACGAACAGATGATTTCTATGTACAGCGGAACCTCGATTTAATGGATATCGGTAGTTACGGAATCATTTTGTACTGTACAGTAAAATGGGTGGCAATATGGCCACAAATGGACAATTGGCTGTAACAGATGACTCTCTCGTCCTATTTGAATGAATGAGTGAGTGAGTGAATGGTGACCTTGGCTGTTTGACTCTGGTCCCCCCAAGAGCAGCGTAGTGCAGCAGCTCTGTCAACTCCTCGGCCGTGATGGGATGTCGCAGGCGGTCAGGAAGCACAGAGATCCGGGGCTCAACTTCCTCCGTCTCCTCAGCGCCACCACGCTCACTTTTGACCCTCTTAGCCACATTGTGGTTATGATGATGATCGGCATTCTTCTTCCGTTTCTTTCCGTTAAATGAGGTCAACAGCAAGGACTCCCTTTTATAGTCGATCTCCATGGGACTGGAAAATAAACAGTCATTTATCGCTCAATTGATTGGACTTTTACTATGCCATAGCAGAACATGATGTGACTGACTGAGTGAGACAGCTGGTGAGTGTGAGAGAGCCAATAAGTGAATGAATGAGACTGTGAGTTACATGAGAGTGAATGAACTTGTGAGTGCCGTAATGAATGATATAGTGAGTTAATGAGTGAGTTGTTGAATTAGTGCGTGCGCAAGCCAGTTAGTGAGGTAAACATCATTTTACATATTGTTTCGGGGGAAAAAAGTAAAATAATTGTAGAGTGAGAGACTTAGCCGGTGAGTTAACAGTTGGTTGGTGTGAAAGTGATCATATACAGTATTCAATTTAGTGAGTGGGTGAGTGAGTTAGTGAACAAGGGAGTGAGCGTGTGAAAACGTTTAAACATGTTGAACAAAAAAACGTGAATAAAATTCGGAGGTAAAAAAAGCTCCATCCCTTTCAGCCAGTTTGTATTGTACTGTATTGTATTTTTGATACGTCTTGTAGAAACTAACGAGCCTTAAGCTTACATTTGCAATTGTATGACAGTCACTTAAATAAAATGCAAAAAACGTACTTAGTTACCATGTAATGACGTCCCGACTTCCAAATTCACATCTTTCACACTACGATTAAAAAAGACATGTTTATCCCGCACATGCTTGTGAGAAAACGGAAAACTTCCTGATAACGGATGCAGGTAAGAGCACGTTTGGTTCACTACTTTCAAAATAAATCACTTATCATACATATCGATGAAAATGCTTGCGTTTTCGGATATTTTTGGCCAAAATTAAACGTATTTACCATTTTATGATTATTAGTAATTCTTGGAGGTATCCTACAAAATTTGCAGGCTGAAACCCGAACGGCAACGCTTTACTTTGAAGATCAAAGCGAAGGCGTTTTTTTTACCCATCTGTTTTCCCCTACTCTGTTATCGATTTCGCTGCCTTGCGGACCAAACTAGCCAAACACAGAAGCGTGGATGCGACTCGTTTAAAAAAAAAAAAGCGCCATTTGATCAAAATAGGCTCACCTAAACGTCATTTATCGCCACGAAAGTGACCAAGACAATTTCAAGTGGTGGAAATGTCGACAAAGAAACTAGCCAAGTTAGTAGCATATCGATATAAACGTAGCTTTGTGTACCAAGTAAGTGCCTTGCATGTTGTGTGGCTAAGTGGCTAGACCATATCGAATAGAAAGTCAACCCCTTGCTATGGTTTAAATGGGACATAATTATACTGTATGTACAGCCATCCATTCGCTGTACCGCTTATCCTCAATAGTGGCGTGGGTATGCTGGAGGCTATCCCAGTTGACTTTGGGTACAACGAGAAGTGCTTGTATGTATTGATTGGATAGCATGTCAAATTGACTTTTTTTGATAATTGACTTTTTAAGACACGTCGGAAAGTGTTTTAAATTGTGAAAGAAATTCCTGTCTCCTTTTAAGATGGGATTTGTTGGTATTTTGAATATTTATTGAAATATTCTAGTTTATCTAAAAATTGTATTTACAGTATATTATTCTCATATTTGTGTCCACAGAGAATTGGGACTGCTGAGGCAGCGTAGTCAGTCGTCCATCGGGGAACAAAAGGCTCTGCTGTCAAGTTAGTGACATGATTAAACAGACATGCTCATTTAGAATGTGGAATTTCATAATGTGCTGTATTGAATACTTTGTTTCAGATCAAACGTTTTCATACCTGATCGTCATTGATTTTGAATCCACGTGCTGGCGAGAGAAAAACAACCCCACTCAGGAAATTAGTAAGTTTCCTTTTTAAAAAAAAAAAAAAAAAAAAGTACCATATTTTGTATTTGTTGCATCTTAATTGTTGTTTTGCCTTTCCGACGCAGTCGAGTTCCCTGCCGTTCTTCTCGATACATCCACGGGGGAGATTGAGTCCGAGTTTCACTCCTACGTTCAACCTCAGGAACGTCCAATACTGTCAGCCTTCTGCACCGAGCTCACTGGGATCACACAGGTGACTGAACATTGGTAAAAAAAAAACACCGTGAAAGCATAATATTAGGAGGGGCAAAAAGATTTTACAATTAATACATTCATAATCTTTTATGAAGGAAAGACAATGATAAAGTCAGAATTTAACAAGAATAGGACCATTGAATTATGATTAAAAGTCTGTTAATGTATATGAAAAACAGTTGTAATATTTTGAGGGGAAAATAATTGGACCATAATATTAATACCAGGGGAAAAAAATTATGAGGAATAAAACAATAGAAGTACAAAAGGGGGAACATAATTTTACAAGAATATAGTTGTATAAGTGTTTTTAAAGAAATACATTTAATTTTACTGGAATAAAACCATAGCATTGTCATTAAAGAACTGTAATTTACTAGAATAAGACTTCATCAAGTGGAACTAATTTTACAAAAAAAACTTTCAAATGGAGTAATACCATAACATCACAAGGGGAAAACAATATTTTTCAAGAATACAGTCCCAATTTTACTAGAGTGAAACCATAAATTCATGAGATTTTGAAAAATTCCACACGAATAAATTTGCCATTTTGCTAGAATAAAACCATAAGACAGATTTTTGGTTTTGCTTATTCGATATGAATCAATTCACCGTTTTACTAGAATAAAACCACAATTATTCCAAGAAAAAAAAAAGGTCATTTTAACAAGGGTAAAGACTGAATGCGAGTAGACTAAAACCACCAAATTCTGATGGGGAAAAAAAACGTCTTTTCACAAATCACATGAATGATGTGGTTGTACGACTACGTCATACTTGAACATGTATTTATTGTGGTCATGAGAAGAGCTATGAGGAGCAGCTTAAGACACTTTTGACTGACTTAAACGTATTCATTGTGCTACCCAGATAGCTACGCGGAGGAGCTCAAGACATGAGCCATGGATTGATGTGACGTGTCAATCATACCGTGTTTTAATTTTATTTTTATTTTTTATTTGAATAAAAGTAAGAGTTAGTAACAGAGATGCAGAGATGTATTTTATTTTTTTTTTTTTGCATGTATTACAGACACAGGTGGAGGCAGGGGTCCCCCTCCGGATTTGTCTGTCTCAGTTCGGCCGCTGGCTGCAGAAGCTCCATCTGGAGAAGGGTGTGGTCTTTCCCGCCCAGCAACAGAGCTCCTCCTCTGAGTATCCCGAACAAAAGCTCTGTGCTTTCCTCACATGGTCAGGTAATATATATATATATATATATATTTTAACTGCAAATATGCATTGTTCAATATGTATCAATGAATACGATGTGTTCTCAGATTGGGATCTCGGTGTTTGTTTGCACTATGAGTGCAAACGCAAGCAGATCCACAAACCCAACGTACTGAACAGTTGGATTGACCTGAGGAGCACGTACAGGGTAAATTTAGTTTGCACTTTTATGACAAAAGAGTCTTCATGTCAAACTGAATAGGGGGGCAAAAAACAGTTGTACGACAAAGTCATACAATTGAGTATGAAGTCAAAATATTACAATGAAAGTTGTAATTCTTCAGGAATAAAACAATATTACGATTAAGATTTAAAAAAAAAAAAAATTATTTTTCAAGAACAAAGTCATAATTTTATTAAACTGAAACTATAAGGTTCTGAGAAAAATATTACATTTGCAAGAATAAAGTTGGCATATTATTGGGAGGAAAAATACATGTAGTGTAATTCCACAATTTTATTAAAATAAAACCATACCAGGAGAAAGAAATAATGTATTTTGTCAGGGGGAAGAAAAGTCATTTTCGTAGAATAAAATCAGGGAATTTGTAGTAAAAGAACAATTATATCAGAATAAAGTTGTAATTTATCTGGAATAAAACCATAATATTATGGGATTTAAAAAAAATGTAGATCAAAATACAGTAGTCCTAATTTTACAAGCATAATGCAATAGTTTTACACACACACACACAAAAATATTTTACATCGGAATTTTACAAGAATAAAAATCATTGTATTACGAGAAAAACATGTCTTTACAAATATAACGTTTAAATTTGACTAGACTAAAAGCATTACAAGGGGAAAATGTGTAAGTTTACAATAAAGTCAGCAAGTTTATTGTAGAATAAAATCATATCGTGAGAATAAAAACCCTTGCAAAAAAAAAAAGCTCCTCGTTATAGCTCCTCTCACTAGCACCTTGAATACATGTTTAAATCAGTGAATAACTTCATTTCATTTACTAGCAAAATGAATACGTTTATCCACCAACTGGATCTTGTGATTGGGCCGTTAAGTCATAACTTGACGCTCGCTCTGCTGCAAGTTGTCGACTTAAATTGGTGGCAGGTTTGAGTGGAATGTCGTTGTACTCTTGATAGTGCCCCCTCATGCCGCATTTGGCTTTCAACGTGATTTTGGCTTTTGTAGATGTTTTACAGCAGGAAACCCAAAGGCTTGAATGGAGCGCTACAAGATTTGGGAATACAGTTTTGTGGCAGAGAACATTCCGGTATTTAAAGAGCTTCACCTGTACTCGTACTTACAATTCTTGACCTCAAATATACCGATGATTCACTTTTATTAGGTCTGGATGATGCCAGGAACACGGCTCAGCTGGCAACGAAGATGATGAGTGATGGGTGCGTGATGAAGATCACGAGAAGCTTGGAGAGGGTGAGTGGACGTCCCACCTCACACCCCGATTCCTCTGTGCCTCGCAAAGTTTTGTAAAATTAATAAACAAATATGGATTTTTTTTTTTTCTGGTCTGCTCCTTTTAATGTGATTTTAGATGTTTTTCTGTTTAAAAATACAATTTGAGCTACTGTTGAATATATACAGTATATAAATAATAACATACTGTGTATATATAAATACTGCACATATAAAAATATACAAACCCAATTCGAATGGAACTGGGACGTTTTATTAAACGTAAATAAAAAAGAACACAATGATTTGCTAACCCTTTTCAGGTTTTATTCAATTGAATAGACTACAAAGACAAAATATTTCTTTGCTTTAAATGTAGCAGCAAGCCACAGAAGGTCAATTAGGCTACCGCTCTTAGTAGATAAAGAAACCTCACTGAGAACCGTTGAAAACACAGCCACGCTTAGAGTTTGATGAAATCAATTCACAAACACCGACCAAAGTCTGATGAATAGCTAATGCACACACTCATAACAATATCGACAGGAAAAACGACACACATCAAACCACGTCACTTTGACTTTGACCTCGACTTACGGGTTTAATTAGTTCCGAGGCCACACTCGTAACTCAAAACACTCATATCTCAAATCATCTGTCCACGTGGAAATGGATAGAAATGCCAGCGGCACAAAAACACCAACATTTTTTTATTTTTTTTTACATTGATAAGAAAAATAATGCTCTATAGTATTGTACTTATAAAACATAGAGTAATACCCCAATTAAATAGAATGTAAAGAATGAAACAGTTTGTGCGTCATGATTTCATGCTTTTATTCATTGTGCGGTTCCTGCAGGGTGCTGTACAATTTAGGCATGCATACAACTGCTCAGTAAGCTGCACTAATAATAATATTTTTTCCCAGAGGATAAAGACTATATGCTTAGGAGTATTGTTATATTGTCTACATGTGTTGCTGCACTGCTTGTCTTCCAATATCTGTTGCTTAAAGGGTTATAACACTGTGACATCAATGCTAGTTTCGCTAGCCTGTCTTTTGCATTGTGTGTTAGCATTAAGCTAGTGGAAGTGTGTGTGCAAGACAAAGTTAATGTGTTTTTTTTGTTTTTGTTTTTAAATACACAAGGTGTAATTATCTTTGTTTTATACTCATAGGTCGAGGTACCACTGTATTAATTGTCTTTCTCTCGTTACAGGCCCCACTGACAGTTAAACCCACGATGACAAAAACCAGCCAAAAGGCACGTGGTCACAACAGTGAAGACCATCAGAGTGCAAAAAATAAAACAACGTCCACAGGGAATAACAATCTGGTCCTAAACCCTGTGGACCAAAATTCTGTTCAGACTCTCGTGTCCCCAAAGACAGTTCTTGATAGTAAGACAACACCACTGTGGGGCATCCGGAACAACAACAAAAGCAATGGCCTGGTTCTGTGCTCCACCAGCATTGGCAGCCTCGAACCTTCAACCTCAAATTCTGAAAGCGCGGCGGAGTTCTCCGTGGAAGACGAGGCCCGGTCCACGTACGACGACGTGGGTCTAGAGGACTCGGAGGGGGCACTTGTTACTGATTGCGACGCGGAGGATTCTGATGATCCAGTTTTGGATAAATCAAACACACCTCAGATATTCAAGTCCAAAAGCTTCTTCCAGCTCCAGGAGAGGACTCCCACCCCTGACACTAACATGTTGCGTCCTGGAGGCGCTACCACACGTGCATCCGGGACGCAAAATGGCGGCATCCTTTCGACGACCAATCAGAAGGTGACATCACCGCTGTGCGACTGTGGACGCCGTGCCAAGCGTCTCCAGGTGTCCAATGGGGGGCCCAACCAAGGGAAGGGGTTCTACTGCTGTTCTGGCCGCCGCTCGGGTGGTGGCAGGGGTGCCGGGGCGACCAAGAATAAGGGGTGCCAGTTCTTCAAGTGGGAGTCGGCGCTAAAGGCTAGGTGGTCCCTTTCGTTGGCTCACGTCACAGCCACACGGCCGACTCAGAGGTCCACACTCAGGAAGAGCTGGTAATATAGTCGAGATAGACCGGTGGGTTTTTTTTGTTTTTTTTCCCCAGGACCAATTACGATTATTAGTAGTCAAGGAGGCCGATAAATAATATTTGGAGCTGATATTCATTTGCAGTAAAAGAGAAAATATTGGCTTCAATTTTTTTAAACTCTTAGATTCATTTACCCCAACTTTTCTGTGTATAACACACATTTCTTTGTTAAAAAAAAAAAAAAATCATAAAAAATTGAGGGTGCATTTTAGGTGTAAGAAAAATTAGTCCGCCTTAACCTGGTGAAAGTCAATGTAATAAATGTGCCTCCCACTACCTCCTAGGGGTGGGTGAGTGTTTGACATAACAGGGCATCGGATTTAGCGTCTTACAATCAGAATCGTCTTTAGTTGCCAAGTGTGTCAAAAACACAAGGTATTTGTCGCTGGTCTGTTGCTTTAAATAGCGTTGCTGTAAAGGATTGTGGGTAATATATCTTTCCTTTTGTAAAGGTTGGTCAAGTAACCTATGCTAAAGGTGGCTTAAAGGTTGTATCGAGGCACCTTTCCTAAAAAATGTTTTTAATTCAAACCACATATCCTTTTTTTAGTACTTGCAGTTCATCTCGTTTGGATAGAATAGGAAGGTTCCAAAGGGAAAATTAGAAGCGGCACTATGTTTTTTTTAATGCTTATTTCTTTCCTCATCTCTTACCTACCGTATGTACTCCTTTCCCATAGTACCACCCTAGTGTTCAGACTGAGACACCACGCAACTGAAATGCCGTGTTACAGGCTGGTGAAATGTATTGCAAGAAAGTTCCACCGCTCCGCCTCTTGCCCCTGACGCAGAAAAATGGTGACTCATCAAGTTTACATTCCATAAGATCATGGGTTGCTTTTAAAGGTTGTAAAATGGTCAAATGAAGTCATGGACTATGTATCGGTCTGTCATGGTGAAGATGGAGCTGAGCCAAAAGGCAAAGCTCTCTATTTAGCGCTCGAGCTCCGTTCCCACCTTCACCAATGGTGACGGGCTGTGGGTCGACCAAGATCGCGGATACAAGCGACCGAAATGAGTTTCCTCCCTTATAGATAAGAGCGAGAAGCTCGGTCGTCCGGGAGGGGCTCAAAATCGAGTTGCTGTTCCTCCGCATTGAGAGGAGCCAGATGAGGTGGCTCGGGCATCTGATTAGGATGCCTCCAGGACGCCTCCCTGGTGAGGTGTTCCGGGCACGTCCCACCGGGAGGAGGCCTAGGGAGCGACCCAGGATACGCTGGAGAGGCTAGGTCTCCAAGCTGGCCTGGGAACGCCTTGGGATCCTCTCAAAGAGCTGGACGAATTGGCTGGGGAGAGGGAAGTCTGGGATTCCCTGCTAAAGCTACTGCCCTCGCGACCTGACTCCGACCTAAGCGGGAGAGAATGAATGAAAGTTGCTAACACAGTATATCATCGTTTTTTTTTTTTTGCATTTACTTGGACAAGGATTGTCTGCTTCAGTGGACACTAGTACAATATCTGAATGTTCTGTGAAATCGAAATGTCAAGCAAATTTTATTGACACAGCACGAAAAGGTGAGTTTAAGATGTTTTTTCCTCTTGGCATACTCTCAAAACTGCTGTTTTTAAGTGAATGAGGTGACTTTCCGTGACCGAGTGATACATTTTCTGACATTTAACTTAAAATGTAGTCCACTTTAATTTGAATGATTAATAAAACGTTGAATTTTTGCTATTTGTCGCTCCCCGTTTGCATCCTTCCGCGTTACATTTTATGAACTCTAATACGACAAATAAGTAATGTCTTAACTGTATGTTTTCATTACTGTTGTTGATGTGTTTCACGAAACAACCCCTCGTGTATCTAAGAAGCTCTCCAAATGTAAATTGGGAAGTGAATGAGGCGTCCTACAGTTACATTTAAGTCCCAATCACGTGACAGGCAGCTCGGTCAAGATGTCGTCTTTGTTAACATTTTGCGAAACTCCGGAAGAACATTTTTGTTCTTCCTGGCATTCCGTAGAAGTCCTCCAAATTTGCTGCTTTTTCGTTAAACGAAACAGATATTTGCAACGACACACCGATTTTCAGCTCCGTGCTGACTACGACGCTAAACTAGGAAGGTCGAAGTCCGTGCATTCCCTGTGCGTCTTACGTCAATAAAGCCAAAACATCAACGATGCTGGTAGACTGTGCTGCATACGGTTGCGTAAAACGGCGTCCATTGACGACAAGGGAACTGGGAGTTGCTTTCACATTAACAAATATATTTTCATGTGTTCTTTTTTTATTATTATTTTTAATTAATAGCATACGCTTTGGCTTTGACAAAGCCGTAACCCTGATGAAAATCGATTGAGGAATAAGCAAGTTACGATTTCTTTCAGTGTCCATACTTAACCTTCTATTAGAATATCGACCTTTCCAACATGGCCGCTATATAGGCACGTCGGTTAGCCGGGCTGCATCATTGCGCTGACCTTACCTAGCGATTTATATCTATGATCAATGAGGAGGGCAGGCTGATGCTATTGGGCGGCCGGGCATAGGGTATATATTTCCTCATATTTAACACAACAAACAGCAAATAAGGTATGCGTACAGATTGTTTTAACCATTAGGTGTAATTCATTCAGCAAATAATTTGTTGACTATTTGTTTCGTGCTATCTTTGTTCCTCCTCACGCAGAGTAGACACCTTGTGTAAACAGAAATGAGGCGTCCGTCACCATATTGGCTTTTCTCACATTTAATACGACCGAGGAACAGATATACAGTGTAATGAATATATACAACAAGAATGAGTAAATAAACGATTGAAATATTTCATTTACGAAACTCGCTCGCGAACTCTTTGTCCCTCCTCGCACGCCATAGAATCCCCCCAAAACGTGAGTGTGTCGTCCTTCCGTCACCGAGTTCCATTTTCCATTGAACGCACGTTTGTAACAACACGTTCAACTTTACTGCAATAAACCCACGACGTGTTTATTTATTTTTTATTGCGTGGCTTGTCGCTTTAAAGCCGCTTTGCCTCCTGCCGCCGAGCCTGCTGAGCTAAGCGGCTACCACACGAGAGCTAAAAAAAAATAAAAATAAAAGGAAGGAAAAATAACAGGCGCAAACATCCTATTTATTAATAGCTGAATCGGTGACGTCATCGCCAACATGTCGGCGGCGCAGAACGAGTTTCGGAAGCGCGGCAAGAAGCACTTCGGAGGCGGTCAGCATCACGCTAAACGCTGGAGGGGCTCCAGGGAGCTAGAGGTGGGCATGCAAGGCATCCTGATCACATGCAACATGAACCAGAGAAAGTGCACGGCGGAGGCCTTCAACCTGCTCAACGAGTACGCAGACCAGCTGTACGGAGCCGAGAAGGTCAGTGAACGCACCGCACGGGGACTGTCCCTTATTAGGTTTAAGCAGCTCATCATTTTTTTTACAAATAGAGTTGATTTACTGCATAAACAAACATGGTTAGGGGTTAAACAAGGATTATGGTTTCTGTGTTGTCGTCATTTTATCGCGTGTGGAGCGTGCAGTCAGCTGTCAACTTGAATTAAAAAGGACTATTTCACGTAATCATGTAAAATAATAGCCAAGTCAAATATTTATTTTTACCTGGTTAATGTGAGTTTAGCTCCTGAACCTTTAACGTACAGCCTCAGCACATCAGGGCTGTAGACGTCACCTTCATTTTCAAACCCGATTGTAACCTGTCATCTGTGAGGGGCGAATGATGTTTGTTTTTAATATAATTCACAGCATTAAATGATGTTCTTTTCAGAAACTTTTCTTTTCTTGGGTTTATCTTTTAAACAAGGGTTTAACGCTCAAATTTGAGTTTCAAGCATAACATTACAATTTAAATACATTATCTGACATTGATAAAGTGAAACATTTCTGCTGACAGTTTGATGATGATGCTGGAGGCTGCAATGAAGAAGAAGAAAACGCCAAAGAAGAAGAAGATGTGGAGGAGGCTCTGAAGAAGGAGATGGCGCAGCTGCGAGCATACGGTGGGAGACAGGAGCGACGTTTCCAGGCTCTGGAGAGCGGGGCCAACAACGTCATCTTCATCAGGACCCGCAACCTGGGTAAACATCTTAGCTGTGTTCAAAATCACTCCCTATGCACTATATCAAGAATATACTTTGTTAACTATATAGTGCACAATAAAAAAAATCCTGATATTGTAATTAGGGAGTAGGGAATGATTGAATGATTCCGAACACCACTGTATAAAAGTCCACGTCCAACAAGGAGTCGGTCATTTTGATTATTTTATTATTATTATTACCGTAGAGTCTGACAGGCTGGTTCATCACATCCTGTCCGATCTACACGCCACCAAGAAGAAGAAGACGCGCGTCATCCTTCGCATGCTTCCGGTGAGATGCTAAAAAACCAAAACAAATGTTAACAGTGTGCTAACATTTAGCCAGATAGAAACGTGACTACAAAAAGTGTTAAGGCAGATAATCATTTTAAATGCCCTGTTGTCAAGAACTACAGTATTTCAAATAAAATTGCTAAAATGCTAGCAGTTGGTATGCTAATATATATCACAATGGGACCCTGACTGATGACAATGGGCATGTCGCAAATTAGCGACCTGAATACAGAAAGTGCTGAGGCATATCAATAAGGATTTTACATCATACCCTCTAGTCGAGTACTATTTCAAAAGACAATAGATTAATTGCTGACTCATCAGCAGTTGGTTAGCTAACATATAGCAAGATAGCAACCTGACTAATACTAAAGCAGGTCATTACGATTTTACATCATGTGCTTTAGTCTGGTCAGATTTCACATGAAAATTTCTAATATGCTAACATGCTAACAGTTGCTGTGTTAACATATTGCATGGCAACAATCAGATTCCAAAAAACTATAAGGAGTTTGCATCATGTCCCATTTGCCACTATTTTCAAATGAGACATGATAAAATGGCAACGTGCTAGCAGTCGGTATGCTGACGTATAGCAAGATCTCAACCTGTGTTCAAAAACTGTTAAGACAGGTTGATTATGACAATTGATAGAATGCTAACATGCTTTCAGGGAGTCTGCTAACATAACAAAATAGCAGCAACAGTGCAGAATGAGCTAAGGCAGGGTGATGACGAGTTTATATCTTGCCCTGTAGACGGGTCCGATTTTAAATGAGACTTTATCAAATGCTAACATGCTAGCAGTGGGTATGTTAACATTTTGCAAGATAGGAATGTGGCTACAAAATGTCTGAAAGCAGATGAATTAGAATTTAACATTATACCCTGTCATCAGGGACTATTTCAAATGATAATCGATCAAATGCTGACATGCTAACATATAGCAAGATCACATCCTGCATAGAAAAAGTGCTACGACAAGTCACTGAGGATTTTGCCCTGTATTTGGGTCTAATTTCAAATGAAAATGTATCAAAAGCTAACACAATAGCACTGGGTATGTGAAAATATAGCAAGATAGCAACCTGAGTAGAGAAAGCTCTGAGCTAGAGTGATGATTTTACATCACAATGTGTAGTCAGGTCAGATTTGTAACATATAGCAAGATGGCAACCTCAGTTTGTGTGACATACAGGTAACAGGCACGTGCAGGGCCTTCCCGGAGGACATAATGAGATATCTGGCCACCTTCCTAGAGCCTTGGTTCAAGAAGCCCAACTGTGCCACCTACCAGATTGCCTTCAAGGCGCGCAACAACAGCCACAACAAGAGAGACGATGTCATCAAGGCTATCGCCGGTAAGCTACGACTATATGTTACCATATCAACTGTTAGCATTTGACACATTTCTATTTGAATTGCCACATGACTACAAAGCATGATGTAAAATCTTTGTCAATCTGTTTTGTGACCCGGTTGCTATCTTGCTATATGTTATAGTACCAACTGCTAGCATGTTAGCATTCTATAAATTATCATTATTTTGTCATCATACTAGAGTATGGGACATGATGTACAATCCTTACTTATAGATCTTCTCACCATTTTTATCTTTTTTTGCTGTCTTGCTATATGTTAGCATACCAATTACTAGCATGTTAGCTTTTGTCAATTTGTGATTGAAATATGACCCGACTTCAAGGCATGATGTAAAATCCTTTTTGCTATGCCTTAGCATTTTCTCCACTCAGTTTGCTGGCTTACTATATGTTAGCATAACAACTGATAGGATGTTACCATACCCACTGCTTGCATCTTAGCATTTTAGTAATTTTCATTTGACTCACTTGACTTAAGGGGATGATGTAAAATCCTTACTGATACGCTTTAGCTTTTTTTGTACTTGGTTTGCTAGCTTTCTATATGTTAGCGTACAACTGCTAGCAAGTTAGCGTTTTTGTTTGAAGTCGGACTACAGGGCATGATGTAAAATCCTTATTGAGCTGCCTTTGCACTTTCTGTACTCAGGTTGCTATCTTGGAATGGCACTTAAAATGATTCACCCCCAATTTCCGTTCTTTTTCTCCATGTGCGCCAAAAGGCCTGGTGGGCAAGCTGAACCCCAAGAACAAGGTGGACCTGACCCAGCCGGACCTCACCATCATCTTGGAGGTGATCAAGGCCGTATGCTGTGTCAGCGTGGTCCGCGAGTACACGCGCTACAGGAAGTACAACCTGCAGGAAGTGGTCAAGGATGAAGAGCCCAAGAAGGAGGAAGGCGGCACTGTAACCGAAAAAGCAGCTGAAGCAGCAGTCAGCGAGGAGAACGCGGCCAAAAAGGAGGAAACCAACACCGTAACCGAGAAAGTATCTGAAGCAGGAGCCGGCGAGGAGAGCGCGGCCAAAAAGGAGGAAACCAACACCGTAACCGAAAAAGCATCTGAAGCAGCAGCCAGTGAGAAGGAGGCACCCAAGGAGGAAGAAGGCAACACCGTAACCGACACAGCAGTAGTAGACAGCGGTGAGGCGGAAGAAGCCAAAGAGAAAGAAGGTGAAGCTGTCACTGAAACAGCAGCAACAGGCACTGGAGAGCTGGAGGAGGAGGAAGACATGCAGGAAGAATCTGCAAAGGAGGACGATGATGATAAGGGTGAAGGGGATGGAAAGTAACTTTTTTTTATTGTCATTTTATTTTATTTTGCAAAAGTAGATTTTTTGTTTTTTGTTTTTTGTTTTTTTTTAAATCAAGCGAGGTTAGTAAGCTGTTGATGCGCTGTCTTTTTAACCTTCCAACTTTTTTTTTTTTTTTTTTACTTTTAGATTTTGGTTGTCATTGTTTGTAACATTCTGGTTTTCTGTAAAGAAATGTCCAGAATTAAACGTGGTTTTGACTCCTCTTTTATGAATGGTATTACTTCCAGGTTTTGATTTGACTTTCGAGGACACTGGTGTGTATTTTGCCGCTTCGTAACTTGTAAAAATACCAAATATGGCTTTCCTATTACACAGTTTGTTATGTTTTGGGTGATACATTATGCAGCCCCAGACATGACACGGTGGGGTGTATTTTTTTAAATTGTGACCACAGTTTAGATATAACGTGCCCACAAAATGCTCATTTATGGCCACAAAATGCTAAATGGTGGCCAGGAAATGCTGAATTGTGGCCACTACATAGGTATAACATGCACATGAAAAATTCAATTGTGGCGCAATTTAGCATTGTGTACATTATGGAGCCCCAGATATGACATGGGGGGATTTTTAATTTATTTTTTTACATTGTGGCCACAATATAGGTACACATGCAAAAAAATGCTAATTTGTGGCTGAGATATTCAATTGTGGCCTACAAATGGGTATAATGTACGCACAAAATACAAAATTTGTTACACCCAATAGTTGCTGTTACGTTTCCTTGAGACTTTTACAAGTCACTATATAAATGATCATTATTATTATTAATTGATTGATAGCTGCAGTGCTCCTTTGTGCCACCAGATGGAGCCAGCCTTGCATTTATATGCGCACTTGACGCTTTTTTTTTTTAATGTATTAACTTTATTGACAGCGCAGAAGAAAAAAATTCCAGTATGACGTAGTAGGACAAAAGGTTACGCCAAAATTATATTTTTATCCATGTATATACAAATATATATTTTCAATCGGCTGTATTATTATTATTATTATCATCATTGTATGTATGTTTTTTTTTATTAACTAAAAAACAATTCCTCCAGGACTTTGCCAACAGGTAAGAAGGCTAACTGACATGCTAAATGAAAACTCATGTTAAAATACAGTTTTCTGTCTATTTTCCTCATAAGATAGAATAGTGCCCATTTGATCAAAACCACTACAGTAGTAATGAATATGATACATTTCTATTTGTGATAAATTACCAAGCGACCATGTATAGTAATATTAGCACATATGCTAATGCTAACGCCGTTTTGCGTGGCTGAAGTGATTTTAAGCTAAAATTAAGACACTACACACCCCTGTTGAAATGCCGTTTTTATATCGACAATGCAATAAAGATTAATAGTTTAAGCACTTTTTTCACCAATAATGTAACTGCACAACTCAATTGCAAATGTTTTTCTCTTCTAGTGATAAAGTAAAACTAATTAGGACAATGTGGTTGCACAAGTGTGCACACACACTTAACTGATGTGGCTGCGTTCAGAATTAACCAATCACTTTCAAACTCATGGTTTATGGGAGTAAGCACAAATCTTCCACTATTTAAGGTTCCTAAGATTAACCCCAAATAAAGTTCAGCTGACAAGGCAACATCAGCGAAATACAAAAAAAGGTAGACTTTGGAAAAAATATATTTTTTGACGATATTTTTAACATTTATTATAATTTTGTTTTTAGGAAAGAAGTGCTTAGTTGTTAGAAGCCACAAAAATATTTTTAAGAAAAATTACTGCGACAAAAAAAATGAAAATTATGAATCACCTAGCCCTGAGAAAGCAGCTTCCCTTCATTGTCTTGGCATCAGTTGATAAAATAGTTTCATTCATTGTAATACTTTATGTGTGATTATATTTCATGTTTCAAATGATTTTATTTGTATTGAGTTCAGTGATTCTTTCACGTACCACTGGAGGAAGCTCACGTACCACTCGTGGTATCCGTACCACACTTTCCGAATCACTGTTCTATGACATTCCCAGGTTGACACCACATTTCAGGTATGTTGACTTTGTTGTCTGTCACTGATTTGTTTTCTCCTTACCGCGTCACACGCAACCCAACACCATTGTCTGCCATATAGTTTGGGGTCCTTCTGCATGCATTCTCAGTGCTTGTTACACTTTGGCTGAACCGTCACTGACCCCGTGGTTCGTTATCTCGGCGATATTTACCTACAAAATCCGCCTCACCAGCGTTTTTGTCCACCCCGCACCTTCCTCGGTGCCTCCAATCAGTGTGACCCCGCAGACAATTTAGACTCAGCGCTCCCTGTTTTGTTCGGATTAGATTAGCCAATTAGACTTGACTCGTGGCTGTGACGGCGAACGTATAGCCAGGAATTTTAATGATGTTGCTGCCTTCACCACAGGTAGAGTGGGCAACAGCAATGTTTAATGAGATTTACTGCTTTCCATACAGAGGAGTATTAAGGCCACTGTGGCCACACACACACAAAAAAAAATACTACCAGAATAAAGTCAGAAGCTTATGAAAATACAGCCATTTTAAAAAATGCTTTATTTTTTGAGAAAAAAAGTACTATTCTTAAAAGTACAACTTTACTGTTGTAATATTATATATTTTTAATCTATTTCTATCTAAAAAGACTTTCTATCTAAATTTGGACCTTTTTTCGTTAAAAATATGAGAAAAACATTCTTTTTTTCAGAAAATAACAAACGATCAATAAATTATTCTTTTATTCTTTAGTCTTGTTATTTCCACAAAAACATACTGTATGATGATTTCCCCCATAATAGTTTGAATTTTTATTCAGAAAAAAATTAAAGCTTTTCTCTTTTGAGATTCAGATATTTTTCATGGAAAAATGTTACTTTTTTTCTTAAAAAAATATATTTTACTCCCTAAAAAATGCACCATTTTCAAAAAATTAAAAAAACATTAAAAAATCAACTTTACTCCCATAATATTATGCCTTTTTCTCATAAATATGTGACTTTATTCTGTCATTCTTGGGACTTTTTGGACCAAAAATATGACTTTTCATCAACTTACATAATGTTTCTCATACAAATATGACTTTTTAATATTATGGATGTATTATCTCTTATGGATGTATTATCTCATTGTGACTTGAATTTCGTGATTTGAATTTTCATGAAGAAAAAATTAAGCTTTTCTCTTTTGAGATTCAGATTTTTTAGAGGAAAATGCAAATTTAGTCTCATAGTATTAGAATGCCTGATCTGGAAAAAAAAATCTGACATTTTTGTAATATTGGGACTTATATGATCTGGGGAAAAAAAATCTGACATTATTTTTGTAATATTGGGACTTATATAAAAAATAAGCCAATGTTATAATATTACATCTTGATGATTGATTGAATTATTGATTTTTCAAAAAATTCTTAGGAAAAAATAAGACATTTTTATTTGTACATTTGTATTTTTTCCTGTTGTATGATACATTTTAATCTAAAAATAATCTATTTTATCATAGTAAATATTAAACCTTTTTAACAAAAAAATACAACTTTAACATCATGTTATTGTGACTATTTTAAAAATGAATTTATTCTCGTCTATCACTTTATAATCCACAGAACTATAGGTTTCCATTTTAAATTTCTGTACCGCTTCTCCTCACTCGGGTCGCGGGCGTGCTGGAGCCTATCCCAGCTAGAGGCGGGGTACACCTTGAACCGGTCGCCAGCCAATCGCAGGGCACATATAAACAAACAACCATTCGCATTGACATTCACACCTACGGGCATTTTAGAGTCTTCAATTACCCTTCCATGCATGTTTTTGGGATGTGGGAGGAAAGCGGAGTACCCGGAGAAAACCCACGCAGGCACGGGGAGAACATGCAAACTCCACACGGGCGGGGCCGGGGATTGAACCCCGGTCCTCAGAACTATAAGGCAGATGTGCTAACCAGTCGGTCGCCGTGCCGCCCTTTGAAAATAAATATTCCCCAAAAATATTTCTGAAAAAATTCAGAAAAACAATTGACTTTATTCTCATAATATTATGTATATATTATTTTTGAAAAATCCTTCATTGTCAAAATACGATACTACAATGCTTCCCCCCCCCCCCCCCCCCCCC
This sequence comes from Phyllopteryx taeniolatus, assembly GCF_024500385.1. Classification (NCBI taxonomy): domain Eukaryota; kingdom Metazoa; phylum Chordata; class Actinopteri; order Syngnathiformes; family Syngnathidae; genus Phyllopteryx; species Phyllopteryx taeniolatus. The sequence continues at coordinate 21,606,621 of NC_084505.1, forward strand.
ACCCCTGCATAACTACAACTTTCTTCTCGTAGTACAGTATATATTTTTTCTTCAAGGTGGCACATTTAATTCTCCATGTTTTCAGTCAATCATTAGCTGTACTACAAACGAGTGCAGTTTGTCTATTACATCTAATAATGAAATGGCCGTGCACAAACATAGTTAGCGATGGAAGAGAGTCGTTAAAAACAGCCCGCGAGGCCACGTGTAATTAACCCTCAGCGGGCACTCTCGACCCAAACAGGCGACTGGAGACCCATCCGCAATGTTGTGTGGTGCAGTCGGGTTTAAATGTCACACAGCCGTGAAACAACGGCATCCGTGGGCGTCCCCAGGGTTTCAGGGATTAGCCGCTGTGCCTCCATATTTGACCTTTATGAGCGGCTAAGTAGTTTTCTCCAGGGTCTCGTTTGTCTCACTTTAGCCAAACAATGGCCTCCAAGGACCCCCGTAACCACCCCCCACCCTTCACATGCAGCCTCTGCACTATATGCTGTAAGGACTGTGTGGCATCAATAATGAAAACTGTAACATCAAATTGTAAAAGCTTCTTTCACACAGAGATCCCGCAAAATTGCCTTTGACACAACTCTGACAGCGGCATGAAAAGAAGCAAACCGATTTTTTGCTTTGACTTGCGAGGGAATACTTGAGATACGAGCTCTGTATGGCGGCAGTGAACTCACTTCACAATAAGCAGCACTTCGGCAAATAGTGTTCTTCACGGTTCTTCACCGGTGCTTCAAGCTGTTTATGTCAACTTTCAGTTGAAGTTTACGGTCAAACAAAACAAAACAAAACAAAGAGAATGACACTTTGTGTATTCCAAACAACCGCATAGCTTCGCCTTTCAGTCTGCTATCTTAATCTTCTTCTTCCTCTTTTCCTTTCGGCTTGTCCAGTGAGGGGTCGTCACACTGTGTCATCCTTTTCCATGTAAGCCTATCTCCTGCATGCTCCTCGCTAACACCAACTGCCTTCACGACATCCATCAACCTTCTCTTTGGTCTTCCTCTCGCTCTCTTGCCTGGCAGCGCCATCCTCATCATCCTTCCACCAATATACTCACTCTCTCTCCTCTGGAGGTGTCCAAACCATCCAAGTCTGCTCTCTCGAACTTTGTCTCCAAAACATCGAACCTCGGCCGTCCCTCTGATGAGCTCCTTTCTAATTTGATCCAACCCGGTCACTCCGAGAGCGAACCTCAACATCTTCATGTGCTCTGCTTCCTGTTGTCTCTTCGGTGCCACCGTCTCTCATCCGTCCATCATGGCTGGCCTCACCACAGTTTTCGAAACTTTGCCCTTCATCCGAGCAGAGACTCTTCTGTCACATAACACACCTGCTGACACCTTCCTCCACCCGTTCCAACCTGCTTGGACCCGTTCCTTCGCTTCCTGAGCACACTCACCATTACTCCGGACTGTTGACCCAGAGTATTTAAAGTCCTCCGCCCTCGCTATCTCTTCTCCCTGTAGCCTCACTAGTCCCCCTCTACCCATCTCATTCATGCACATACCGTATATTCTGTTTTACTTCAGCTAATCTTCATTCCTCTCCTTTCCAGTGCATGCCTCCATCTTTCTAACTGCTCCCTGCTTTCACTGCAGATCACAATGTCATCTGCAAACATCATGGTCCACGGGGATTCCAGTCTAACCTCATCTGTCAGCTTATCCATCACCACTGCAAACCGGAAGGGGCTCAGGGCTGATCCCTGATGCAGTCCCGCCCCCGAATTAAATTCCTCTTTCACACCTACAGCAGACCTCACCACTGTTCTGCTGCCCTCGTAAATGTCCGGAGAAAACCCACGCAGGCACGGGGGAGAACATGCAAACTCCACACGGGCGGGGCCGGGGATTGAACCCCGGTCCTCAGAACTGTGAGGCTGACGCTCTAACCAGTCGTGCCGCCACATCTGTGGCATGAAGGCATGAAACCACACTGTTGCTCGCAAATACTCACATCTGTCCTGAGTCTAGCCACGTTCCCATAACTTCACTGTGTGGCTCATCAACTTGATTCCTCGATAGTTCCCACAACTCTGCCCATCACCCTTGTTCTTAAAAATGGGCACCGGCACACTTTTCCTCCATTCCTCAGGCATCTTCTCACTCGCTAGAATTCTGTTGAACAAGCTGGTCAAAAACTCCACAGCCACCTCTCCGAGATGCTTCCATACCGCCACAGGAATGTCATCAGGACCAACTGCGCTTCCATTTTTCATCCTCTTTCATGCCTTTCTCACTTCCGCCTTCTGGTCCACCAAACTCTCACCTCTTCTGCTCTTCCTCCTCTCTCATTTTCCTCATTCATCAACTCCTCAACATATTCTTTCCATCTATCCAGCACACTACTGGCACTCGTCAACACATTTATACACATGTAAAAATAGAAATCATTTCCCAATATTCTACCTTTTCTTGAAAAAAAAAAAGCTTGGGGGTTTTATTCTTATAAGAGTTGTCTGTGTCCACTGTATACTGACTTTTTTTCTGTAAAAATCCAGTGTTATTTTCTTCATTTTGAATTGAATTTGACTTGGAAGAAAAAAAAAATGCCTTACCGGATACAGACTGTGTTCCACTGTACACTTCTTTGCATAATGGAGTGGCAGATGAGTGTCATTGTTATTTAAATGCAGCTACGTGGTGCATCGCCAGCGACCTTATGCGTGTGTGCGTGCGTGTGCGTGCGCGTGCGTGTGTGTGTAATGAGCCGAGTGGTGTTTCTTACGCCGTTATTATGCTTGACAACTTGCAGAACAACGAGAGGAAAACGAAGTGATGATTACATGCTCGTGTGCCAAAGTGGGATTTAACGGCGAGCTGTTTTGTGCCCTTGTGGCCTCCAGGCAGGTGCTGCCGCTTCCTTCCACAGATACACACGCACACGCACACGCACGCGCACACACACACTGCATATCATTTGTTTATTTTCCATCCATTGTTAGTTTGGATGATGGGAACATTTTGGAGTGTGAGTTAATACGCCAGGAGGAGGCATGTTGTATTGTACTAATAGAAAAATGCTTATCAATCCTCAGCAGCCCGCTATTAGCGTTTACCCCCCCGACGATCCAACAGGTGGACTGGTGGGATTTAGTTGATGAGGATTATGCGGGGAGTCATTTGTGCTGGAAGAAAAAGCAAAAAGGCTGGCCTATTAATGTGCCGGAATGAGTTTTCTTAATACCTGCAGCAGTACGCTATTTGCATGTAAATGACTGTTTATGTGATTGGAAGAACTGAGTCAACATTATTTACATTAGATTACGGTATGTATTCCATCATTGTCTGTGGAAAAGTGGCCTAAATGTCACTAGATGCTGTAAATTCAAAGAAAATGTAGAAAAAATGAGTCAGAATGATGGTATTTAAGCTTTTCACGAGTAATCCTCGAAATGATCAGCAAACTTTTGACGCCACACTCTGCTCACGTTTGATGGCTCAGGCAATTTACCCCCGTCAATTTGTCGAGATACCTTTTTCCTGCCCTGATATTCACCCAAAATGGCTGCTTGGAACCAAAAAGGGTAACTTCGTGTCGTGATAGACTTGTCCACCCAATTTCGTATGTATAGATAGGTATAACAAAATGCCCCCAAAATGGCTGCTTCGAACCAAAATGACTGACTTCCTATTCAATCTTTTTTTTTCTAAAAAGAAATTGGACTTTTATAAACAGAAATATAGATATATGAACAATGACCATTTTTGACTTTTGTACTTCAAAAAAGAATACTTATATTTTCCTTTAATGGCTTTTCATCTTGGAAAAAAAGTGTTTTGTATGTATATAAACGGTATTCTCAAAAGATTGTGACTTTTTATATTGACAAAATTCCAATTTATTTTGGTTACATTCAAACTTTTATTTGTCTCGGAAATTTCTATATCTTGAAAAATAAATGTTTTTTTTCTTTAAAAATATGGCTTTTTTAACAAATACTTTTTTCTTGAAATATGACTTTGTTTTCATAATTTTGCAACTTTTTAAATGAAAAACATCAACTTTATTCTAAGATTCCGACTGTTTTTTATTATTTAAAGAAGCCTCTCCTCTCTTTTTGCTTCTTTGTCCCCCCCCCCCCCCAAAAAAAAAAACCTCATGGGATTGGTTTGGCAGCTGAGTGTGATTGTGTAACACGTGTGTTATGAAGCACACACACAGACACACACACACATACACACAAGCCTTAACAGGATTTGGGGAATGGTACCCACCGGCTGGAAGCGAGACAGGGAGGGGTGGCCATCGTCCAGGGACGGAGATAAGCGTCATACAAGTGGATGGTGCTGGGAGAGCAGGAAGGCATCTTTTAAGATTCTGACTTTTTGTCTTGAAATATTAATACTCATATAATGGTTTTTTTTCTTGAGGAAATTTTTTTTTTTTATTCGTGTAAAAAAATGGGACTTTTTGTGAAAAAAGAGAATTTATTCTCGTCATATTAATAATTTTTACTTGAAAAATTCAGTTTTCTTTTCTTATAAGATTACAATTTTATTTTCTCCAAATACGACGTTTTTCTCAGTTTTTGACTTTTAATCTCGAAAAATACTACTTTATTCTTGTAACAGAACAACTTTGTCTAGCAAAAAAATTGTGATTTTTTTTTTTTTTTTGTCCAAAAAATGCGACTTTATTCTTGTACTATTCCAACTTTTTATCTTGAAAAAAAATTCTTGTAAGATGCACTTTTTTCTTGCTAAAATACAACTTTTTGTTGTTGAAATAATACTTTTATTAGAATGTTTTTCTTGTAATAATGTAACTGTTTAGTCTTAAAAGAGTGCATTTTTTCCTCCTAAGACTGACTTTTTCTCATTAAAAGTATATATATATATATATATAAAAGCTCTGAAGAAAAGAATTTTCAAAAATGGACTGAAAATAATAATATCACCATTTTTCATTTACAAACCTTTTTTCTCAGAAGGTTCAGACCATTTTTCTTGTTGAAAAGAATGTTTTGTTGTAATACTGCAACTTTAGAATCTGAAAAAAATGCAATTTCCTAAGATTCTGAGTTTTCATGTTAAAAATAAGACATTTAAAAAAAGACTGAATAATATGACTAATTCTTGCACGAATACTCCCTTTTTCTCATAAAAATAAGACTTTTTCTCACACGATTCAGACTTTGCTCTTTTCATACAGTATGATGACTTTTTATCTTAAAAATACACTTTCTCCTCATTCACATAGTCTAAGTTTGGGCAACATGTGTTATGACGCACACACAGAGAGGTCCCTAACATGATTTGAAGAATGGTACCCACCAGCTGGAAGCGAGACGGGGAGGGGTGGCCATCGTCCAGAGATGGAGGTGAGCGTTACACAAGCTGAGGGTGTTGGTGCAGGAAGGCTAAAAACAAATCACCAAGGGTCTCGGCGGGGGGCCTTGGGGTACACCCGTCGAACGCGACGCTTGGGTTGGGTGCCTTGTCGTCCGAGCTGTTCTTTTGCGTAATATTTCCACCCAGGGTCCATCCCCAGAAGCCCCCTTTGATGCTCTGCGTGATGATGTCATAGCGAGGGAGGGGAGCGAGGCACGATCAAAGCTGAGGAAAGGGGAGGGATGAAGACGTGGAGGAAGAGGAGGAGGAGAGGCACATCCAAGACAACAACAGAACAAAGATGGCGATGGCGTCCGCAGGCGGGACGTCCCCCCGAAAACCTTGCAGAGGGTTCGAGCCCCCGTTCATACGCCTGAGGATGACCGGCGAAACCATGCGACGGAAGGCCAACCGTCGATGCCACGGACGCCATCGGGCTTGCACGGTAAGCCTCTCTGACTTCGCCAATCTCCGCCATCTCCCGTCTTTTCTCATATTTTTCCCGTCCATTTTCTTTTTTTTGGCCCCTTTCATCGGGGGCTCCTTTTTGGCCGCTAATATAGGCCTCTCTTTGCCATCAAAGGCAGCACATCAATTGCTTTGACTCCCGAGTGTATGTGCGAGAGGGTTGAAGGAGAGAAAAGGGGGAGAGAGAGGAAAAAAAGACAGATGAACGGCATGTTAGCAAAGATCAAGGCTCGCTTTTATGCCTAGTTTTCGTTTGGTCGTTTTCGCTCGCAAGGCAGCGGGCAGTGGCAGGTAGGCGGTGGCGCTTTCCCGTCCCTGACTCTTCCTGACTCTCTCTAAATTTGCTCAGAAACCTGCATTTTTTTTCTTTTCTGTTTTCTTTTTTTCTTCCTTGAGCATATTAACCCTACGGATGATGACAATACGTGAAACAATATTTGAATAAGCAGCAGGAGGGCGGCCGGCTAATCCGGTGTGGCTAATCCAGCATTGGCGCAGGCCATACGGGCAGCCCAGGAGTATTCAGCGGCGTCACAATGCACGTCAGCGGGACGCCATGGCAGATTTACTGACAACTCGCAAACCAACACTGGACCAACCGGCTGGGAAAGGCCAGCAGATGGATGGATGGATGGATGGACAGACAGACGGAAAGAGACAAATGGAGGGATCACGGAGCGGCCTTGTTGACGCCTTCCCGATATCCAGTCATGCTACTGCAAAGAATCTTCGGATAAAACACGGATCTTTTTCTGGTTGTCGCCAATGACCAGACAGTCCATACCAGACACTACCAAGCCTTCCAGGATTTTTACCTTGGGGGGGGGGGACTTTACTCATAAAAGACTTTAAACAAACAAACAAACAAACAAAACAAACAAATGTTTTTATTCTCATAGTACAATATTCTGATTCTTTTTTTTTCCCGCCCCAAAATATTTTTTCCTCACAGCTATACTTTTATGAAAAATAAAATATATATAAATTCGGAGTTTTTTTATCCCCCATTTTTTTTCTTGTTTTAATACTTTAGAATTTTTCTTGGAAAAAAAGCCTAAAAATACTTTATTCCCGGAATATTGGAAAAAAGAAAATCTAAAAATATATGCTTTATTCCTGTAAGATTGACAGGTTTTTTGGAGGTGGCGGTGGGGAATAAAATGTAAGATTTTTTATTTTATCACGGGCACAGTGGACGACCGGTTAGCACATCTGCCTCACAGTTCTGAGGCCCTGCGTTCAAAGCCGACCTCGCCTGTGCGGAGTTTGCATGTTCTCCCCCGTGCCCTGCGTGGCTTTTCTCCTGGTACTCCGTTTTCATCCCACATCCCAAAAACATGCATGGTAGGTTAATGGAACACTCTAAATTGTCCAGAGGTATGAATGTGAGTGTGAATGGTTGTTTGTTTCTATGTGCCCTGCGATTGGCTGGCAACCAGCCCGGGGTGTACCCTGCCTCCTGCCCGCAGTTAGCTGGGATCAGCTCAAGCATACGCCTGAGCCATGATAGCATAAGCGGTGTAGAAAATGTCTTTTTTTCCCCTAACACAGTAAATTTGAACATTTGAATGTCTGGAGAAACAGTACGTCCAGACATCAACAAGAGTTGAATGTAAAAGGCACAGGAACAAAATGGTCTCATCACCAATGACCAGGGTGTGATGTCCAGTCATCAACTCGAGCGTATTGGCCGCCACCACCACCACCTCCTCCTGTTTGGCCAAGCACTTGTCTCCAATTCATCTTCAAGAGCCAGAGGTCTGTTGCTCCTTTAAGCGCCATATAATGAAGATTTTACTACGGGCCACTTCTAGCTAAATGGCTCTTTGTACCACGGGGAGGCCCCAAAGAGATCAGCCTGTTTCTGACAGGCCCTTCGTACAGATGCCTAAATCTGCAGTGGCAGCTGGAACAAAGGACCCCCCCCCTCTTCCATGGACAAAAAAAAAAGCACCCATCTCTGCACTTTCCACTCAATGCCAGACATCCTACTCTCTGCTTTTCATCTTCATTGGAAGTGGCAGTCGTAGTCACATGCTTGTCACTGGCAAAAAAAAAAAAAAAAGTGAAGCGTTTACAGCCCTGCTTTGCCTTACAATGCAAGCAGACACCTCAAGGATTACTTGTCTGTCAATAAGGCCTTCCTGAAATGGTTCTATTTCTTCTTCTTCTGATGAAATAATCAGTTTTTCAACCTGCCCGATAACTTTCATTTTTGCAAGTATCCCGGTGAAGATGTACTGTATGTGTTTTGAAACAACTGCCCCAGAACTCTCTCCGTAGCTCCCCCTGAAAGGTTTGACAAAACATCTGCCCCCGAGGCCAGTTTCACCCATTGACACGAACATTGGACATTTGTGTCATAAAGTCTCAAGGAACCGGGAAAAAAAAAACAAAAGGAAGGGGGGGGGGGGGGGGGGGGGGATTTCATTTTGGGCAAAATGGCAGGGCTTGTTCTTTGTCAAACACCTGCGAGGGAATTCGTCCAAATGAGCCCCGATCAAAGGTTGGTATCCTAGGCAGTGACAATGGAGCCATTCTAGTACTACAGCATACAAGCCACTATAACAAAATACAGTATGTATTTAGGTGAGGACAAACACATAACTATAGAGAGTCATGACCAATAGTGCGGTAATTCTGGTACAATGACGCACAGAGTATTCAAGCAATTTAAAGTGACTTTTCATCAATAGATGTCAAATGTGGGGACATTTCCGTCATAACAGTACACAAGAAGAAGTGTCAATCACCCATGCCTCAAATTAAACAGGAAGTCGGCCATTTTGGTTTGAAGCAGCCATGTTGGACGAATTTCAGGACTTGTACTACTAGGTTGTTTACCCAAATTAGCCACAATCCAACTCTGTATTGGTCTGTCGTGGTGAAGAAGGAGTTGAGCTTCTGCTGGCTTCTGTGGCACACACACAACTTTATGAGGTGTGTACATGGGCGTACTACTGTAAATATTCATGTTGTTGTATACTCTAGGTAGAGGTCGGGAGGTACTATTGGTGGATGGACGGATGCCAGGTGTATTAAAGCCCCCTCGTGTGATGACCTTTCTTCAGCTGAGAGCTCAGACGATTGCGCACGCACATATGCACACGCACACACACACGGCAGAGGCTCATTATATATTCATAAGTAGCAACATGCCCCCAACCCTTCCTCACCAAGACATCATAAAGGTCAAGTTCAGCCTCCTCAGTATTCTGTCTTTGTCGCTCTCTCTCTCTCTCTCCTCCTCGTCTCCGGGGGCAACTGTCGCAAACAATAACACCACCACTAGCATCAGAGTGATGTGAATACACTTACATAATGAAGCGTTCATGCGTGTAAGGCCTGCCAATCAAGTGAACCGAGCCTTCTCTGACACCGGGAAGCACATTTGGCTCTGGGATGCCTTAATAGTTTTTAAGATTTCATTGTACACTGTGCTGATTCGATACAACGAAACCAAGCCTTCTGACATTGGGTCGCACATTTGGCTCCAGAATGTCTTGAGATTTCATTGTGCACTCTGCAGATCACCGTGTGCTGGATGTGCTGGAGTTTTTTCGCAAGAAAGGATGAAGCGATGTTCACCACTTTGTGAACAACTGCGTGAGCAAATACGCCAACAGTTGAACGACTTTTCTTCATGTACAATTGCAAAGAATTTAGGCATTTCATCATCTACGATCCGAAGTATCATTGAAAGATTCAGAGAATCTGGAGACATCTCTGCAAGTAAGCGGGAAGGTAAAAAAAAAACAACATTGAATGCCCGTGACCTTCGATCCCTCAAGCGGCACGGCATTATAAACCGGCATTATTGTATAAAGGATATTGCCAAGTGGGTTCAGGGACACTTCAGAAAACCATTGTCATTGAACACAGTTGTTTGTCAATTCTACCATGCAAAGCGAAAAGCCATACACGAACAACATGTTGAAATGCTGCCAGCGTTTCTGGGCCTGAGCTCATCTGAGATGGACTGACGCAAAGTTGAAGAGTGTGCTGTAGTCTTGACAAGTCCACATTTCCAATTGTTTTTGGAAACCGTGGCCGTTGTGTTCTCCGGACGATCCTCATCGTTATCAGCACCAAGTTCAAAAGCCAGCATCTGTGATGGCATGGGGGGGGGGTGTTAGTGCCCATGGCTTGGCTAACTTGCACAGATGTGAAAGCTACATACAGGTTTTGGAGCAACATGCTGCCATCCATGCAACATCTTTTTTCAGGGACATCCCTGCTTGCCAAACCACATTCTACATGTGTTACAACAGCGTGGCTTCGTAGTAGAAGAGTGCGAGTTCTAGACTGGCCTGCCAGCAGTCCAGACCTGACTCCAATTGAAAAGGTTTGGCACATTATGAGGTGCAAAATACGAAAACCGTTGAGCAACTGAAGTGGTAAACCATGCCCCTGTCTCAGCTTTTTTGCAATGTGTTGCAGGCATCAAATTAAAAATGAGTGAATATTTGCAAAAAACAAAAGAAAACAATGAAGTTATCAGTTTGAACATTGTGTCTTTGTAGTGTATTCTATTGAATATACATTGAGAAGGATTTGCAAATAAGTGTGCTATGTTTTTAATTTATGTTTTACACAACGTCCCAACTTCATTGGGATTGGTGTTTGCAGTAATTGAAATAGTTGCACGACTCTTACATTTTCCACGGAGTAACTTGTAATTGTAATCAACTACATTTCCAAAGTAATCTCCCCAACGCTGCTTTTGAGTTACCTAATTGTTCATTTGTTTCCCGTAGGCGATGCTCGGTCGCTGCGAGGCAGCAGCATCAGTCACTGGTCCAGGATTGGACCTATGCAAGTATGTGGACCCCACCTGAGGACGCATTATGGTGAGCCATTTGATTTGAATATTTTTCAAATGGATCCCAAGAGAAAATCACTGTTCTAGTTTGAATTAAGTTGTCCTCAAGAGTACATGCATTGTAGTCTAATGTCTCTCTATCGCCCTCTCTCTCTCTCTCTCTCTCTCTCCCTCTCTCTCTCTCTCTCTCTCTCTCTCGCACTCGCTCGGTAGGTGCTCCTCCCGCCTGACTGACTGACAGACAGCCAGGATGAAGGAGGCTTACAGGCGGCGTGCTCGACCCGCTGCCGGGGGAGGTGGAGAAATGGACGTGAGCCCCGGTGAGCTGATGGAAGCTTAGAAACTGGAGGTAAGGACGCTTTTGGAAAATTTCAAACAAACACACACAAAAAACAGAATTACAGTATTAATTTTTTTTAACACAGTTTGTCTCACTGTTGAATTAAAACGTGTACTAATAGCCGATTGACATGAACTAGTCATTAATCAGTCCGTTTTCGCCTCAATTAACCTGCTGTCAGGAGTGTAGTAACCAGTGTTCACCAACGGGGGTGCTGCTGGATGGTAGCTTGATGGACATCCATCCATCCATCCATTTTCAACACCGCTTATCCTGGTTAGGATAAGCGCGGGGCGCTGGTGCCTATCCCAGCTGACTTCGGGCGAAAGGCGGACTACACCCTGAACTGGTCGCCAGTCAGTCGCAGGGCACATATAGACATGGACATCCATTCGCACTCACATTCACACCGTCACCGAGTGGGAACTGAACCACTACACCATCAGTGACGCTAGATGGACATAGAAGCGGAATATGTAGAACTGCAAATAACCGAAGCATATAATGTATTTCCTGTCATTTTAAGACTGCATTTTTTTTATTATGCATTTTACCATCTTAATTTAGCAACTTTTATTTTATTCAGATTCATCCATCCATCCCATCCATTTTCTGAGCCGCTTCTCCTCACGAGGGTCGCGGGCAGGAGGCGGGGTACACCCTGAACTGGTTGCCAGCCAATCGCAGGGCACATAGAAACAAACAACCATTCGCACTCCCAGTCATGCCTACGGGCAATTTAGAGTCTTGTTGGAGGAAACCGGAGTGCCCGGAGAAAAGCCACGCAGGCACGGGGAGAACATGCAAACTCCACACAGGCGGGGCCGGGGATTGAACCCGGGTCCTCAGAACTGTGAGGCTGACGCTCTAACCAGTCGTCCACCGTGCCGCTATTCAGATTCATATTGGCATTATTTCTACTTGTATTTATTGTATTCTTTATGTTGGAATGTGTTAGGATTTTATTATTATTATTATTATGATTATTATTATGAATGCAACAACATTTATCAAATCCCATACTAAATGTCAGATTCTAAAGAGAATATATAAAATGTTCATAATCAAATAATAATTGTGAAAACAGTAATTGAATTTTGTCTGAATAATAATTGAATTTTGTTTGAATAATAATTGAAATGTTTTGAATAATTTAATATTTTTGCAAGTATATTTTTATTTAATTTATTTGTTTTATTACTTATTTGGACCTTTTTAGTTGTATATGCTGTTGACAAAAGTAATATATACAAAAATAAAATATACCGTAGGTGTAAAGGTTACTCCTGTATATTTTATTATATTATATAATATAACCTATAGTTAACCAAGTGAGATTGGCGATTTCACTGCGTCGATTAATCTAAAGTAAATAATTATGCTTTAGATTTTTTTGAATTACATAGTCCTTTTATAGTTTTCGAAAGTCACCGTGCACTTCTATTTTTATTGACAGACATGTTTCAATATAGAAACACCTGTATTTATTAATAGTTTTAACCCAAAAATGTACAAATTAGAATTTGTAATTTTTTTTACTGCTTGTATTGAGCTACAATAAAATTATGTTTGGATTTGGAAATTAAGCAGGATTTCATTAAAGAAATCATACAATGTCAAATCAACAGATGAAAAATACAAAAAAATCCATCCATTCATCCATTCTCTACAACAGGGGTGTCAAACTCATATTTTGTCACGGGCCACATCGTAGTTATGACTTCCCTCGGAGGGCCGCTACGACTGTGAACCCATATAAATGAAAGATTACCACATATATTCCAATTACATACAGTATACACAACACATTGATGAATAACCAGTTTTGAAATCATAAGCCTATAAAAAAATGTTTTTCGACTATTCCATTTCTTTTCAAAGTGGGATTGGTAAGAAAAAAATGCTTGGAAATATCTCAATGGTATTGCACCAGAACACATTGAGCGATTTTGATTTGCTTTCGCGGGCCACATAAAATGATGTGGCGGGCCGGATCTGGCCCCCGGGCCACCAGTTTGACACCAATGCTCTACACCGCTTACCCTGTGAGTGTCGCGGGGTGCTGGAGCCTGTCCCAGATGACTTTTTGGCTAAAGCCAGATGACAAACCCTAAAAACTAATACAGTATTACTAATACAGTGGTTTTATATAGCGCTGTTTTAGATATGCAGAGATGCAAATCAACTATTTAAAACTAAAATAGAAAACACATTTGTCTACATAACGCCCTGAGGAATAACTTTCTGTTCCATGCCAAGGTCCAATTTGCGAACATTTTACATTAATGATCCTCAAGTAACTGCTTTCAAATTTTTGAGCTTACTACAATTTGCTCTTGTTTTGGTTCTGAATGTGTAGATATGATTGGGCACTGAGCAGCATGCTCAGTGCTCGGGCGGCCCTATTCTAGTAGATACACAGGAGCAGGCTACCCTAAAATCTGACGAGTCACCTTTAACAGACATTTGTAATGTAGCACTGGTTTTAGCATGTTTAATGAATTCAGATCGAAGAATGTTAAAGTGGCCCTTGTATCCGTTGATACAAAAAAAAAAAGTCTGAACACCCCTGGCCTAACCTATCCAGGTTCCGGGGTGAGCTGGAGCCTATCCCAGCTGACTTTGGGCAAAAGGTGAACTACACCCTGGATTGGTCCCCAGTCAGTGGCAGGGCACATACTGTATGAAGGCAGACGACCAGATGCACAAAGTCACTTAGTGGAAACTGAATCCACCCCGCCTACACCAAAATCAGGTGAGTGTGCCACAACACCAAAACAATAAACATTATAATGTAAAAAAAAAAAAAATCGCATTAATAAAAATAATTTTTTGACTGCTTGTATTGTGCTACAATATTTGTCCTGTTTGTATTGAGTGAGATACAATCAGTGAAAACGCTGTTTAAATTTGCAAACCGAGCATGATTTAATTAAATACACCCCGAAAAGGAAAATCATCCGAAGAAAATATTTAAAAATGTAAAACCTATTAACATGATAATGACATTTTTAAAATGGTTTATAACATTTCAATAAAGTAAAATGTAAAAAGTATTATAATTATATCTTTACTAATTTGTATTATAGATAATATTTTTTACTGCTCGTATTGAGCTACAGTCAGTGAAAATTATGTTGAAATTTCCAGAGTATAAATTAAAGAAATAAATCCCCCACAAAAAACAACCTACAGAAATATCTACATTTTAAAACATAAACCTGTTAATGTATTTTTGTATTTATTAATAGTAGTATAATTTTCATTTTTGTATTGAGCTACAATCAGTGAAAGTTAAGTTTGAATTGGCAAAGAAAACATGATTGAATTAAGAAGAGCAACGAATACATGCATATACACGAAATTTGGCCTCTGCATTTAACCTCTCACAAATGTCGACACAGCAAACACATGCTGGAGCAGGGGGCTACTTACAGTCCGCTCCAAAAGTCTTGGAATGGCAAGGTCAAACCCTTTGTTTTTGTTGTATACTGAAGACATTTGGGTGTCAGATCAAAAGATGAATGAGACAAAAGTTCAGAATTCGAGCGTTTATTTCATGCTATTTACATCGAGATCTGTTAAACAACTCAGGGCAGAGCAACTTTTGTTTGAAGCCACCCACTTTTCAAGTGAGCAAAAGTATTAGAACAGACATTGTTAGATGAATTTAAAGTGAATAACATTTGATATTTGGTGGCATAAGCCTTACTTGCAATAACTGCATCAAGCCTGCGACCCATTGACTTCACCAGACTGTTGCTTTTCCTGGCCTTTACTGCAGCCTTTCAGTTCTTGTTTCTGGTGGTTTCTCCCTTCAGGAGGTAAAATACATGCTCTATTGGGTTAAGATCCAGTGATTGACTTGGCCAGTCTAAAACCTTCCATGTTTTCCTCCTGATGAAGACCTTTGTTGTGTTGGCAGTGTGTTTTAGGTCATTGTCTTGTTGCATGATGAAGCTTCTCCCGATTAGTTTGGATGCATTTTTCTGTAAATTGGCAAACAAAATGGTTTTGTACACTTCAGAATGAATTCTGCTGCTAGCATCATGAGTCACATCATCAATAAAGACTAGTGAGCCTGTTCCAGAAGCAGCCATGCAAAAAGCCCAAGCCATGACATTACCTCCACCATGCTTCACAGAGGAGCTTGTGTGTTTTGGATCACAAGCAGATGCTTTCTTTCTCCATACTTTGGCCTTTCCATCACTGTGGTAGAGGTTAATCTTGGTCTCATCAGTACATAAAACATTGTTCCAAAACTTTTGTGGCTCATCTCTGTACTTCTTAGCAAAATCCAACCTGGCCTTGCGATTCTTTTTGCTGATGAGTGGTTTGCATCTTGTGGTATGGCCTGTATATTTCTTTTCTCAAAGTCTTCTTCGAACAGTGGATTGTGATACCTTCACCCTTGCCCTGTGGAGGTTGGCAGTCATGTCACTGATTGTTGTCTTTGTGTTTCTTCACAGCTCTCATAATGTTTCTGTCATCAACTGCTGTTGAGACCCATAGCCGACCTGTTCCATGTCTGTTGTTCAGTACACCAGTAGTTTCTTTCATTTTCAGGAAATTCCAAATTGTTGTATTGGCTATATGCCCAATGTTTGTGCAATAGCTCTGATTGATATTCCCTCTTCTCTCAGCTTCAAAATGGTTTGCTCTCTGGTCTTCATATTTGCTTAACAGCAAATGCAGTTTTCACAGGTGAAACCCAAAGCCAAAAACAAGCACTAGCTAATGTTTAAGCGATCAATCTAAAAGGCAACACCTGAGCAACTTGAAACACCCATCAGTCACATGTTCCAATACTTTTGCTTACTTGAAAAGTGGGTGGCTTCAAACAAAAGGTACACTGTCCTGAGTTGTTTAACACATCCATCCATCCATCCATTTTCCGTACTGCTTTATCCTCACGCGGGTCGCGGGCGTGCTGGAGCCTATCCCAGCTATCTTCAGGCGAGAGGCGGGGTACACCCCGAACTGGTCGCCAGCCAATCGCAGGGCACATATAAACAAACAATGTTTAACACATACAGATGTAAATACAATGAAATAAAACCTGGAATTCAGAATTTTTGTCTCATATTCATCTTTTTTTCTGAAACCCAACTGTCTTCAGTATACAACAAAAACAAAGGAATTAACCTTGCAGTTCCAATTCTTTTGGAGGGGACATCGGTGTCTTGCTCAAGGACACCACAGCCGTGGCTCCAGGTGATATTGCGAGTGGCTGGTTCGTTGCGGCATCCTCTCAAGCTCTGTTAAAGAAATACATCTAAAAAAAGAAAATCTACTCACAAAAATATTGAAAAATGTCAAATAGATTAACACGATGAATGAAAATATTTTATCGACCCATGCCAAGAAAATGAAGGGAGGTACAAATGATTGTCAAGGGCTGACAACATATTATATACACTTTTTCAGAATAAAACCACTGCTTTGGTTTTTGGTGAACACTTATGTCTACTACAGTACTGTATTTTTAATGTTAATCATAATGGTGGTACTTGGAGAGCTAATCTTTTTTTAGGTGGCACTTGATTTAAAATGTTTGATAGCAACTGCTCTAAACGATTGATCGATGATCAAAATAGTTAATGAATTTGATCATCAATTAGCTGTTGATTAGTCGACTAATTGTGACACCTTTAATTCAATTATTAGAGATCAATCCCAAAAAGAAAAATGAAGCCCCTGGTATATCAAAAAACATTTAACTACAAACGCACACAAGCACGCGTCTCTCTCTCCTCTCTTCTCTTCTCTTCTCTTCTCTCTCTCTCTCACTCTCACTCTCACACTCTCGTATTATTGCCGTGGAGCCACTCTGCCACCATGGGGAGTTGAGTTGAGAGGGGGGGGGGGCAAAGACGTCGGCTTCATTTCTTCTTCTTTTCCCCCCCGACATTCACGCCAATGAAGCCTTCCTTATGTCGCCTTGTGGAGTACACCCTCGGCGCCAGTATCCCCAATGCGGCACGACACGGGGATCGGCATATCAGAGACGGTAAGACTTTTTTTTGTGTGTGGAGCGAGAAACTGTGTGTGTGTGTGTGTGTGTAGGGGGAGCTAATGCTAACTAGCATGCTAAAGTGGCTAACATGCTAGCAGGCTGAGTGGAAAACGTGCCCCTCCGCTTTCTTGTTTTTGTTTGCATCGCGAGCAAGTTTGAACACTTTTTTAAGATGTTTTTATTTTTTTTTTATTTTTTTTTTAACAAATAAAAATCAGTTGCCGTGAAAGTAGCATCGCGGTGGTGATGGAGGAGGGGGGGGCGGCTGGATTTTGGTTCTCGCTCGGGCCGTTTTATGTAGTTGTGGAGTTTGTTGCTGTAGTTCCCCCATCCCCCACAAGCACACCGCCCCTCTCGCAAGGCCCAAGATGAATGAGATTCTCACTTCAAAGCATTGGCACGCTCACTGGTGGTTGGTGGGCACAGTTTCAAGGCTAGTTAGCCACCTAGCCTCCGTGCTAACTAGAGCTAGCCTGTTAGCAAATTCGCTGAACTTACTCTCGACGCGTTTTTGTTGATTTCAACAGGTTATTACTTCAAAAGAAGATTTCTGTTAACTTTTATTTTTGTACCCGATATTCGAATTTAGGCGGTGGCAGTCTGTAGAACGCGCGCCGCTAGCAAACTTTTGCTAACAGTAGCTAACTGTCACCGTTGGCTAGAAGGAAACTGTACTATTGTTTGCTCAGGATTCCGGCTATTTTTTTAAATTAATTCCAGTATTTTTTTTTTTATTAATTCCAGTATTATCCCTAATGTTACTCAGGGCAGTGCAACCCACTGCATGGCTAGCCATAAATAAAAACAATTACAAAAATACACACTTAAAAAGGCTAAAACAACCTCAAACTAGCTTTATCCCAATGCTCTCACTTTCCGATGTATATGCAGTATTGTTATTTAAGCCATATTCTACGGGAGAGCCTGGACTCTTCTAGGGGTATTAACTAGGTATGTGTGTTAAATTTCAAAGATTAATTGATTTACATGGCGGCACGGTGACGACTGGTTAGCACATATATGTCAAACTCCGGCCCGGGGCCCAAACTTGGCCCACGATGTAATTATGTTTGGCCCGCAAGACCATATTAAATGTGTATTAGAGCTGGCCCGCCAGTATATCGCACATGCGCCACGAATATTACAATTCCCAGAATGCTTTGCTAGTGTGTTGGCCCATCAGTCTAGACCGGCGAGCGCCCCTTCCCTTTCTGTTGCAGGCGTTAGCAACTATGCTACCATTCTCTTCGAGCAAATTTACACTTCCCCTTACCAAAAATGGCCAAACAAAAGATGGAAAACAGTTTACTTCCAAGACAGGTGGGAGGCAGATTATCTGTTCACTAAAGTAAAAGACAGACCTGTTTGTCGTGTGTGGAGCAACATCTGTAACAAAGAATA
Source organism: Phyllopteryx taeniolatus (assembly GCF_024500385.1). NCBI lineage: Eukaryota > Metazoa > Chordata > Actinopteri > Syngnathiformes > Syngnathidae > Phyllopteryx > Phyllopteryx taeniolatus. The sequence continues at coordinate 21,625,013 of NC_084505.1, forward strand.
TAACATAATTTAAAACAATTTTGTACGCCCTTTATCAACTCCTAGGCAGGGACTGTTAATAGTTGGAGGTTTTTATTGATAGATTTTTTTTTGCGTTGTTTTGTTGTTGGCCTTTGAAAAAAGATTTACATAAAAAAGAGAGGTAGTTGGAGATAGATAAATAGAAGATAGAGAGACAGAAGAATTCACGTTATCTATTTAAATACAAAACAAACAAAAAACGAAAATATCTGCATTTTTTGGTCCTACTTTTCAACAAATGATATGTAAACTGTTTTCAGTGCAAAATTAAACTTTAAATAAGAATATAATAAGATTTTAAAAAAAGTATCAAAGAATTTGAAGTTTACAAGGGCTAACTGAATAAATATGCTATTACAGAGTGCAATCATGAAGCGGAACTCTATGGAAGCAAAGGCAGTTTACTCATAAAACAAACCATAACATTCGGCTTCAAGGCTTTTCATTTGAAAATCCCTGTCAATATAGTGAATTGTCTAGGCCAGGTATGGCGCCGTTGTTCTGCTTGACAATAGGTCAGTTATTGTCCCAAACTGCAAAGAACTCGAAAGTTGTGATTTACCCCTGGCGTTTTTCAATATGGTCAGGCCAGACTCCGGCGTGTTACCGTAATGCACAGGTGTCAAACTGGTGGCCCGGGGGCCAGATCCGGCCCGCCACATAATTTTATGTGGCCTGCGAAAGCAAATCAAAATTGCTCATTGTGTTCTGGTGTAATACCTTTTGAGATATTTGCAAGCATTTTTTTTGTTACCAATCCCACTGTGAAAAGAAATGTAATAGTCGATGTTTTTATAGGCTTCTGATTTCAAAACTGGTTATTCGTCAATGTGTTGTGTATACTGTATGTAATTACAGGATATGAGGTAATCCTTCATTTATATGGGTTCACAGTCGTAGCGGCCCTCCGAGGGAAGTCTAACTACGATGTGGCCCGTGATAAAAATGGGTTTGACACCCCTGCCGTAATGCATAATAGGAACAATCGTTGTGGCGGGTGGCTTGACTTTGTCTTTTTGACTGGATGTTGGCCTGACTGCAGCCGTTTTTCATACAGTGTCGGTAATACCACTTTGGAGAAATAATTGCACTAGAGGATCACTTATTTTTTGTCTAGTACTTTGAGATTTGGTAATGTTTTCTGCGATTTTCTTCTGATATTTGAACAGATTATTTGTTAGCTCGCAGGGCAGACTACTCTGCTGCACTCTATGCATATGACTTCGTGCTTAATGTCACCTGCCGTGAATTGAAACGTCCAGACAACGGATGTTGATCCCTTTTCAAGGCACTAGCATCTCACTACCATCCCCAATGTTTACTGTACTTTATTCTCTCTGCATGACGTGCTCGCTACTTATTCCACCGAGTGACTGACTAGTACTTAGGATCCCACTGCAGCATGTGCATTGTGCTCGCGTTTAGGCAGATTAATGAAGCCTTAACCATGCATTCGCGCCCTGGTGGTTGGATGACTACTTGTTGAGAAAGTGTTTTAATTTCATATGCAGCAGACCCTTCATTTTAAATGGAAAAATTGTTGACGATCAGGCTAATTTAATCATGACAGCCAAAGTCGTAATCACGATTGAAATTTGATTCATTGTGCAGCACCCCTATCCAGGAGGTTTACTTTTTCCTCAGGTGACATCTTAGGGTTTTACAGAAAGAGCAAAAAATTAAATGGATAGCTGAAAATAGGTGCTTTTTTTGTTTGTTAATACTTTATGTTCTATAGAAAAAAATTGCAATTACTGTAGGTAGTGAACAACTACTTTTAACTTGTTGCCTTGACTTATAAGATTATTTTGATTTGTGTCCACTTTCGTAACTCAAATCACTTGTATCTCAAATCAAGTCTGGCCATTGACATGACTGGAAATGTCCCACCCCCACCCCAGAAAAAATGGGGGGGGGAATATCCATCCATCCATTTTCCGTACCACTTCTCCTCACTCGGGTCGCGGGCGTGCTGGAGGATATCACAGCTATCTTCGGGCAAGAGGCGGGGTACACCCTGAAATGCTTACCAGCCAATCGCAGATGGGGGGAATATAATTGAGAATATAAAGAAATGAAGTGGTTTTATTGTAGTCTAATTAGGTCAAAAGTCTCACACACGCCCGGTAGTATATGTCCATGTGTTGTGCCTTTAACCGGCGTGGCTGAGTGAGTGCCGTTTACCCCGTGAGGCGGACACGCCACTCTCTCTCCCCACCGTCCACCATCCAAAGCAGCTGCTGTTTGTCTTTCTTTAGCAAAACTTAAGTTCCAAAAACCTCAGCTTCTTAATAGCACAATCACTTGAATATTAGAATTTTTGGGAAACCATACTACAGGCTAATTTATAGCAAAAGAACAAATATACCTGAAACACATGACATGCGGAATGAATAATGTTTACGATGTGTGCGAAAAAATACAAGTTAGCATTGCGTGAGGATTTCGTGACCCCAGGAATATTTGTCAGAAAATTTGTCTTTAAACCGATTTGTTAGTGAACTGTGGTTCCACTAAGAGGTTTAACTTTAATTGTAGGTGGCTGGTGAGAAGCGCACACTCAAATTAAGTCATTGCTCGCAAGTCAAGGCAAAAAAAATCTGCCCAGCAACGACTCGTATCTGTAAAAATTCGTAACTACGATTACCCCAGTACTCGTAAGTTGAGGTAGCACTCGATTTGTAATTTTTTTCTTTTGTTTGACCCACAACATAACCTAGGGTTAATAATGTGCTCTCTGGGTGTCTCGCCGTAATAATAGACTTGACGCCCTCCCTCCCCCATGATTTCCTTTGTGACACCAACCGCTATTTTTGTCTCCCTTTTTGCAGGGTGAATTGTTTGTTTGCAAAATCATCGCTACAGGGGCAAGTGTGACCTCCGCTGTGCGCAACCAGAGACATGAGCGTTGTCAGGGACTTACATGGGATCGGCTTCAGAGGTGGTGGCGGCGTGGCTGCCCCGCTGAGCGGCCCGGCCCATTTCACAGAGGATGCGCCGCGGCCGCCGGTCCCTGGCGAGGAGGGCTCAGACGTGGAGATGCCCGTGAAGTCAGCGGCCACCCGTCCCGGCGCACTCTCGCAAACTTTCGGGTTTCCGCTCTCCTTAACCGCCAAGATAGCCGACTCCTCTGGTTACGCGCCCTCCTCGTCGTCATCCGCGACCCCCCGTCGCCCTGACCTGGACCTGGGCTACGAACCAGAGGGCTCGGCCTCACCCACGCCGCCCTACCTGAAGTGGGCTGAGTCGCTTCACTCGCTGCTGGACGACCAGGAGGGCATCCAGCTGTTTCGCAACTTCCTCTGCCAGGAAAGCTGCGCCGACCTGCTGGACTTCTGGTTCGCCTGCTCGGGATTCCGTAAGACAAGCCCGGAGAAGAGGGTCAAGCTTGCCAAGGCTATCTACAGGAAGTACATCATGGATGGCGGCGGCATCGTCTCCAAGCAGATTAAGCCGGCTACCAAGAGCTTCATACGAGACTGCGTGGGAAGGCCGCATCCTGACCCCGCCATGTTTGAGCAGGTACATTTTTCACACAAACGTTGCACCGATGAATGTTGACTTACTTGGCTAGTAGAGGGTTTAAATCAGGGTCTTTCCATCGAGGCAGAGGTTCTGATCTAGAGCAGAGGTGGTACCATTTTGACCATTGCATATGTTGCAAGCAAGTGACTTCTGTGTGAGGCCATCATGCATCTAACATATATTACATAGCACACCTTTCATAGTATATCTGAGCCAAGTGAATTTGTCCAGCCATTGCGGAGCAGAACTGTGTCTTGAGAAAAGCTGGAGAGTTAAAACAAAAAAAAAGGAGTGACATTTAAATCACAGTATCGTGAGCTTTGCATTAATATGGCACGGCTATACCCGTATTCAACTGAATACCCGTGCTTCGCCTCAATGTCTTCTCCTTAACCGTTGCCTTCACCGGTCAGCTCCATTTCATGAGGGTTACGACATTCAGACCTGACAAATGGCTGCATCTTGTCTTGTCAGTGTCATGATTTTTTTATTATCTATGAAGTTTCACCTACTCAAAAGACTCTCTGAAAAGCCAAAAACATAAAGCAGTGGTTCTCAAACTTTTTGGTGTCCTGCGCCCCCCCTGCATATTTTCGAGAGGAAGGGGGCAGTCTGAGCCAAATATGTACAAAGCGGATACAAAACTGGGTCAAACAGAAGTTGGTGTCGGCGGGGCCTTTTCTGGATACTCGTATGACAAAATCAAGGTGTTTTTATTATTATTATTAAAATTGACATTTTTTTTTTTTTTTACTAAGTCCCTGTTCGAGAGTCACTCTATGGAGCTCTAAATAGCCAACATATGGGACCTTTAAACAACGTGAATGGGAGCGAGATCTCTTATTAAAATGCGATGAATTACACTTGTGAAACAGATGGAATTAGAGAAAAAAAAGTCCTGTTACTAGGACTTTTTTAAGACAATAGTTTTTTTCCCCAAAACTATTATGATAAGTGATAATGTCGTTGGTTTTTTAATGCCTCTGTGTTCATAAAAAAATAAGACTGCAAGACTGCGGTTGGTCCACTGAAGACGAGCCTGTCACCTGTCAATCAATTATATGTTAATGTTCGCTGTAGTCAACGGGAGTTATGCCACGGACTTCCTGTTTTAAGGACTGACCCCGCCCCGCCTCTTCCGGTCCGTTGATCTCTACGCCAAATGACTTTATTATTTACAATTCACTCAACGCATACCAATAATTTCGCCCAACGAGTTGAGTCATGTCATTTAAGCATTTTCATCCACGTCAATACCTGAGTTCAATATGGACCGATCGTCTCATGCGTAGCTAACGTAACTATTAATGTTAGCCCACTCATTCTTTGGTCAAAACTACAAGAGATGACGACACAGTTATTTCATTTTGTCTTTAAGCTAAGCAAACTACATAAACAAAACAGTCTTGTTTTATTCCTCCTTTTGTGGTGATTTCAAGTAGAAAGATCTTTTTTGTATCTGTGGGGCTGGCCACTTGATTAGGGACAGCGAGCAAGAAGGAGCTGGTTGGCCAGGCTTGTCGTCTCCGTGCTTTTGCACACTAAACATTTGGAACTCGTATCCTGTATTTAAAAGAGGGGTTTGCGCTTTGTTTGTGGAATGCTAACAAATGCAATACTGAGGAACGTAAAATAAAACAAAAACTGTTCGTTTTTGGAAAGCTAGCAACTGCACAAGAATCACTGTTTTACTTAACTCGCCATGAGAGTTTAGCAATTGTATGTGCCCATCCTGTGTAACATTGCGTTAAAACTTGGGACAGTACACACACCCAGAAAAGGACGGAGATGCAGAGTTGAAAAAAGATGTCAGTGGCGTCGCTAGGCCTATTTTCAGGCTTCAGCCCCCTAAAAACTTCTCAAGATTTTAGGGGGGCTGAAAAATATTTGGTGTTATGTGTTTATGGCAAAGTTTTATTGTCCTAGTCCCTTAAGCAAATATTCGGCATTACATTTTTGGGCACATTTATTTTCCATCAGCCCCCATTAAGCAACCCCAAACGTCAACACTTAGCTGTGGCCCTGATTTATGTCATACGTGACTAAATAGCATGGCTCAACTCTTTGTGACTGACTGGCTTCAAGCCAGCCTTTGATCATCCAGAAGCTCCAAAATAGAATAATAGGCAATGTGCTGTGATATTTTTCATTTGGCATAGTGTTTTCCTCATTGCTCTTCATTTTCGCCGACGTATGCTTCGCTGAGCGGTGCCGTGTGCTGTGTGGCTTGCTGTTCACAAGGGCTAATACTATAGAAGCTTCACACAAAGGCACGTTAAAAAAAAAAAAAACATTTATACAAAGCACACATCGATGAGTGCTTTTTGTTCGTTGAAATTTTTCTTATGTTTTAATTTACTTCGGGAGAATGCTATTTCATTTACTGGCAGAAGGTGTTACAAAAATGTTATCCTGATTCCATTGTGACTATGAGACCTGGAGGTCCTGCCCATGGGACAAATATTTTGCTAGAAGTCCCGCCCCATCCTTGGCATAAACCCTACTACTGGCTCAATAAAGTGAAGTGTGACACTGAGGTTATGAAACAGTTAACCTTCCTGTATTTGTGCTAATTGAGGACTAACACACAAAATAACTCAGAGAGCGGCGTTTTAAATGACTTCACCGCGGTGGAGCAAGCTGTTTAGCTCCTTAGCTCGCTAGCGCCTTAGCTCGGGGGCTAGCGAACATAATAAACAGTTAACTTTCCCCTGCGAGTTTATTGGGGACTAACACAACAACTCAGACCGAAGTGCTGACGTTTTAAATGATGTTGCTGTGGTGGGGCGAGCTGTTTAGCTCCTTAAATCACTGGCTTACATATATTACATAATAAACAGTTAACTTTCCTTTCAGTGTGCCTGTTGTGTGAATCTGTGCGCTGCACACGGAGCAAGGCTGTGAAGTATTGGATGGAGCCTACACATTCAGGAGTATACTGGTCCGCCGGCCTCCCATGAGCCCAGTAGCGACTAATGACACAGCCGTCCAAGTCTGTCAGCACACTGTGTGATCTACACACCGGCTCACCACAACAATGACAATTTATCAAGTCCGTAAAAACTATCGTGTCCATTTTATTTATTGAACAACAAGTCGAATTATCTTGACGGGTCTACTTCTTACCCTCTGTAGCTTAGGTAGCTAAAGGTCTGACATTTGAGTGAAATAATCCTACTTCTATAAATGTCATAGGATCTTTTTACAAAGAAATGTTGTTTTCACAGACCCCTTGCAATTACACCACAGACCACTAAGAGTCCACAGACCCCTGGTTGAGAAACACTGGTGTAGAGTACAGGTACAGCCGGTCAAATAAAAGTTTTCATGATTTCAGAGCTTTTAGAACCAGGGGCGGGCTGAAATTAAGTGGCGGTGCCCGGTTAAGGGAATTTCCTTAAGTTATCCCCCCCCCCCCATACTTGCTGGCTCTACTCTGTCCCCCCTCATTCAGTGGTGCGGTAATCATGCTTGTTGCTGAAATTGTTTTATCGTGACAGGCCTAAAGAAGAAGAAGAATCACCTTTTATTGTCACGAACATGCATGCATGCACACGAAATTTGTTCTCTGCATTTTACCCATCACAGTGAACACATACACATGTTAGTGGAACACACTGGAGCAGGGGGCAGCTGAAGCGCCCGGGGAGCATTTCGGAGTATCAGTGTCTTGCTCAAGGACACCACAGCCGTGAGTCCGGGGGATGTTGGCCGATGGTCCAGTTGGGGGTCTTGAACCTAGGTCCCCCACGGTGGCAGGCAATGATCTTAACCATTGGGCAACGGCTGCCCAAAAAAAAACCTGTTCACACAACTCCACAAAAATCATCAATGTGACATGACAACTTGCTGCCATCCTTGTGGAACATTCTAAAAAGCATGGAATGAGGGGCGTCACGGTGACCAACTGGTTAGCACATTTGCCTCACAGTTCTGAAGACCCGGGTTAAAATCTGGCCTCACGCGTGTGGAGTTTGCATGTTCTCCCCTTGCCTGCGAGGGTTTATTCTGGTTTCCTCCCACATGCCAAAAACATGCCTGGGGGCTTATTGAAGACTCAAAATTCCCCCTAGGTGTGAATGTGACTGCGAATGGTTATGTATATATATATATATATATATATTATATTGGCTGGCAATGCAGCCCTATGGGGGGCACAAGTCAGTGCTGGCGACCAGTTCAGGGTGTACTCTGCCTCTCGCTCAAGAGTCAGCTTGGATAGGCTCCACCACGCCCGCCACCCTAATGATGATAAGTGGTACAGAAAATGGATGGATGGAATGAGCACTTCAACCATTTACACTTTTATGACAGCTTTGAATGGTGGTCCACTACTTTTTACTCTTGTACTACAGCTACAAATGGTGGTTTACTCTTGTGTGAAAAGCTATGAATGGTGGTTAACTTATTTTTACTCTTGTCCGACAGCTAAATTACTAAAACGCTCTGTGGTTAAATTCATTTTACGCTTGTACATGAGCATGTGTGTCTTTTTTTATGAACAATTTTGACTCTTGAACAGTTTTTTGTTTACATTATTAATATTTGGAAAAATTATCTCGAAATTCGGGCTTCTCGGAAACTGATTGTGTTCCATCTTAGATGTACAGTATTTGATATTCACAATGATATCTCATTTGTGTCGCAGGCCCAGACGGAGATCCAGGCCACGATGGAGGAAAACACTTACCCTCTGTTTCTCAAGTCGGACCTGTACTTGGAGTACACGCGGACTGGCGGCGAGAGTCCCAAGCTGAACCCCAACGACCAGAGCCCGTCGTCGGGGCCCGCCAAGCCCATGCCAGGCTGCTTGCCCACACTGACGGAAGACGAGGAGTGGAGGTAAGACTGGTGGTGTCCAACACGTGTCAGTGTTAGAAATTCTAACCAAAATGTTCCCTTTAAAGGGGCCATACTATGGAAAATTTACTTTGTAATGTTTCCATACTTATGGTTGTGTGTACTCACACAACAACAGTGAATTCAGTGATTTGTTTCTAAATACATTACACGTTTAAAGATAATTGCTGAAAACGTGCAAAGATTGAGAACACAATATGGTACTTATTTGTGATATAGTGTAAAAGTGTTTTTCACCTTATCAATTTTTCCGAGTTTTTTTTTTGGGGGGGGGGGGGGGTCGGCTAAAACCTGGCATAGGTCGCCCCTCTCTCACTGTATAAAAACTAGAGCTCCTTTGTTTGCATCAATTAGTTATAATTACTTGGCTCATTTGTACTACTACAGTTTGCAATTAGCTAGCTAGTTATGTTAACAGGCAGAAAATGCATCTTCCCTAGATGCCACGATTATTAGAACATTACGGTGTCATTATTTATATTCAAGTGTTATAAATTTTGTGTTATTTAGGCTAGTGGAATATGTTGGAACGCAGGTGTAAAACTAGCAGGAAGTGTGTGCTCGAATGTCTGTCATGTGTGAGCCACAGGCTGAATGATGTGTGCCGCCGTGTTTGATAAACATTAACTTTGACTGAATTGTCTCTGTTATGTGGACCCACACAACCCCGATTTCTTTTCTTTTTCATGACTTTGAAGTATCATTTTATATACGTGCTGATTTTTTAAATATTTAAAAAAAAAAAAAATAATTCAAATTTGGCAGGATTGCTGACAACAATCTTTTCTGTTGTCATATTTAGATGTGCATAATGTAGATGTGGATCTAATTGACATAATCCTCACACCGAGCCATTTTATGCTCAGTGTTTTACTGTACAACAGGAATTTGACACAGTGAACCCCTGCATAATTGCGGTTACCCATTTGCCTATTTGCAGATTTTTTGGGGGGGGGGGGGGGGACGGTGGACGTATCCTGTATTATTTGCTGAAAAACTGGCCTATTCACTGCTTTTTGTTGCTCAGGCCAATGAAATTATGCCATCTGGTGGACATTTTGTGCAAAGGAATTTACTAATTAATAATTTGAAGTGTATTGAGATGCTTCATTTAGACCAAAGTAGCCATCTTATAGAATCTTTAGGCAATTTCAAACCTTTTTATGGAGTGCTGTCAATTACGCTTATATACACGGCAACGCTCAATGCCTATCCCACTAGCGGAGATTCACTGTAAACCTAATTAGTGTGAGCTAACAGCATTACCAGTGTTAGCATTTGAAAATAATGTTATAATAATGTTTGGCTTAGTTGTTGACATAGGATTAAGGGGTATTTGTGTATGGCCATGTAATTTGCCACACGACTACGTTGATTGACAAGTGAATTCTGGTGGCTTGATGATGAAATGCTGCATCCACCAGTGGTAATGCGATGGAATCTTTATGGGCAATTGCTTTACAGGTATGGGAGTTAACAGTGTAAGCTTTTACTAAATATCACTTGCATTATAGTGGGAGGTGTTTGTGTTTTTACTAAAAAATGCTATCGACACGTCCTTTAGACACCTTGTTTTGAATTGTGACAAAAATGTCATCTTCTTTCAGGTGTGAAAACGGGCAAAGGGAAGCAGACCAAGAGGAGGAAGAGTGCGGAGACACGCCGGCGGGAAGGCTGACCAACAGCTTGCTAATGCAGACCGTACCGCAGAGGACCTCCACCAGCAGGCGCCAGCAAGACACCAGGGAATGCAGGTGGGATTCAGCGGTATCTTTAGTGATATACTCGTAAGTCAAGGTACACTTAAGAGTGCCCCAACTTAAAAAAATGTTTTAAGTTGAGGCACATAAGTTTCGAAGTGTTGCTTGTAGGGATGTTACGTTATCTATAGCTCATGGTTCGTTTTTTTTTTCACGGTGCGATAATAATTGCAATTATTGGGAAAGCTCGCAGTATTGCAGGATGAGTCATGTAGTGCAGAAAGGTCTATGGTACGGGTGGGGCAAAGAGGCGAAAGCAAGTGAACCGAGAAACCTCTCTTTTTCTTGCTGGCCGAGTCCTTTCCTTTTAGTTTCTGTGCGTTTTCCCACAGGTGTTTGTGAAAAAGACATCTTCATATCGTATATTACTGTCACTTCTATCCCCGCACATCCAGTGTCTACATTCTGATACTGTACCACCAATGCGCTATTATTGCTGCAGCAATAATCATGCTATGCTCACAGAAACACAACTGTTCATTGAGAAATTGTCTGTTCACTAATTTAACAGTATTGACTGTCATGTTATTAAAAACATGTAAAAAAATATTTTGGTGTTTTATGGGGAAGGTGGAATGGATTAACTCATTACAGTTCATTTCAATATGGAAAATTGATTTGACGTAAATGTAAATTGTAGACTTTCCACCGATCTGATCGGCTGATATTTTGTGATCGTCTGTAATGTCATCATTCGGTGATCTGAGAATTAAGCTATTTAAACCGACACAATCTCGTTTATTCCCGGGACGTTCCCCCGCTACCGTTGTGTATGTTTGAGTCCAAAAGCTAGTTTTTTTTTTTTAATGTATTTATTTATTTTTAGCCCTGTCTGTCTTATGGTGTATGACGTACGTGATGGCCTATTTGCAGTCCGTGCAACACTGCAGTACCTCGTGAGGGAACGTCTACAAAATGCTTCAACACAACATATTTAATCAGGCACCTGTATAAGGAGCATGAGGAGCATGCCGAGTTGAAGAAATGCAGTGTGGAAAAAGAAAAGAGAATAATGAAATGGTCGCTAAAGCAAACCGTACCCGTCTGTATTGCTGTGACAGTGAGAAGGTAAGAGAAACTTGTGGAGTTCATTGTGCTGGCCAACATCCCGTTTTAATAAAGCCTAGTAAATTGAGTTAGAAGATTGGTCACAGAACAAATTAAACCTGTAAATGAAGGTACCACTGGAGATAAAGATGAAGGATGCATAACTTTGGAGGCCGTATGGTGGCATCGTGCTTGGCACGTCTGCCTCACTGTTGAGAGGTTCAGGGTTTGAATCTTTGCTCCCTCCTTTGTGGAGCATGCTTGTTAGGTTCATTGAAGACACAAAGTTACCCATAGGTGTGAATGGTTGTCTATATGTGCACTGCAATTGACTTGCGACCACTCCAAGGTGAAACCTAGTTCTCTTGCCAAATGTCAGGTGATAAGCTTCTGATGTGTCAATAATGTGGGATCTCTATCGCTTTGTGTACCCTGCCTTTACGGCAAATTGGCATTAAATTTATCCGCTTGTTCTTTTCTGACAGAAATCGCAGAAGCGGGACATGCTGTGTCTAAAGTGCGCTTTCACACAGTCTGTGCTTTTCTGACTATAATGACAATAAACCAGATTTATAGCGTATTGAATAAATAGATATTATTATTATTATCATCTATTAGTGGCAAGGCTAGCCCTATTTTGTGTTGTCCACCAAATTGTCTTTTTCAAGGTCTAACAATTTCTATCAAATTTCAGAAGGGTACACCCCAAAATTAGGTCGTGCTTAGCCCACCCAAAGTACTTGACCTAGACTCGCCACTGCTTCACTTGAAGGCTACAATTGAATGTTGAAGACGTTTAGCTCAGAGCCTTGTGTCCTGTTGACTCTGTTCCACCGTTCTGCGTTTTTTTGTGTTTAAACAACATTGTAGTGAAAGCAATTGTTTTAATATACAGTAGTAGCTTGACTTAAGAGGTTAATTTATGTGACCTCACCTTTAACTCAAAACACTCATCTGTCAAATTGCCTTTCTGCAATGAAATTAATGGAAATGCCAATAATCTTTTCCAGCTTCCCAAAATTTTTAGAATTTTTTTGACATGAAAAATAGCGCTTTATACTATTGTACTTTATAAAAACATACCATAGTCACATCATTAACTAGAATGTAAAAATAATTAGTTTCTGAATCATGATAATTCAATGACGTTGTGTTGCGCCTTCTGGTGTGCGAGCTTTGGCCACCAGGGGGTATAAGACATAGACATACTACACGTAAATTTGTTGATGAAACAGCAGACCGCCCCAACTAAGCTGCAATATCAGGCGTTTATCTCAGAGGATAAAGAATATATGCCTCTAAGTGTTGTTGTATGCTCTGTCTGCATGGGTTACATCTGCTTGTGTTTAAATACTGTATAGGAAAGTGATTTTTGGCTTGTCCCGTCAGGGGTCGCTGCAGCAAGTCACTTGTATGATAGTAAGTTGTGACACTGGTTAACAACAAATGTATTATTTTTTTTTTTTTTTAATTGATTAAGGAAAATTTTGTTGTGCTGAATCAAAATATAACATTGGTTTTGCTCAATCAGGTCAACGTTTTGAACTATGTCCACTTTTTTTTTTTTTTTTTTTTTTTTTTTTTTTTTTTTAACGTACTGAGATTTTTGCTTCAGCGGTTCAAATAAACAGAGGTTTATGCCTGTCCCTGTGCCCAACGGCGGTGGCGGCAAGCAAAAGTGTGTCTTTGTTAAAATTAATTTCCAGTCGCCTCAGTGCAACACTTGGAATAAGATAATATTGTGGAAAGGCGTATTTCACGATGTGTAGCGTCTGACGGGCTCCGAGCCTCAGCCTATACCCCGCGGAGCTTCACTGAAGTCAACTCTCAGTCAATTGGGTGAGTGAAACAATAAAGTACATCTATGCCAATATTAAGGCATCTGACAAGGTAAACGGTTGGTTGCACTTTTGCACTGATGGCTTTTAGCATTTATTTTAGTCTTCAAACCAACGAAAGAGCCGATGACAGGAAAAAAAAAAAAGCTTATCATTGAGCTAAGACTTCACCGTAAAAACTTTACATCACAATGAATTGGGACAAAATCCACATAAGTCTCACATTATCACAAACACTAACCTTGTGCCTCATCAGTTAGTAAGAAAAGGAATCAACGTTTTATAACATTTGGTTCCATGCATTAAAATTTTTTTTTTTTAAATCACCGGTGCCGTGTGAAGTTACTTTTCATGCCAAAATGCTGAGTTCCGGTGTGTACCCTTCAGAATAAAAGGCTACAAGCTTAAAACGGGAAGTCAAGTTAAAACTTCCACATATATATAAACCATTTGATGTGATAAAACAGTCCCAAAGAAAGATTTTAACAATGCTTTATTTAAATTTTAGCTGAAACATTAATTCATGAAGTCAAATGTTCATTTTAGTCTATGCTGTGGGCTGCTAAGAAAATTGATGTTCGTAATTTGGATACCCTTTATTTAAACCATGCAAACTTTTTTGACCCAGCCCCTAAAAGAATCGGAATAGAGAATCGTTTGGAACCGGACTCGCTCAAATTCAAACGATGCCCAAGCCTAGCATTGATGCTAGTTTCCTTAGCCAATTTGTAGCGTTTTGCATTGTACGTTAGCATTAAGCTAGTGTATTTTTGTAGGGCAAAATTAATGAGGTTTGGTTAAATATCCTTGTAACGCTCTTTGTTTCATATATAGTTTGACAGTAAACTTGCACTAGGTGTGGCAAGAAACAGCTTGAAGCCTCTTTTTTGAAGAGTTGTTTACTATCCTCTATACTGCTTCTTGATGTGAAGTTCGCTGCCAACATATCTAGCGCTTTGAACAAACATTTTTGGTTGCAAGTCAAAGTAAAAAAAATGGCCGAGTGGCGACTTACGAAAACCCGTAAGTCGGTACACCTGTACTAAAAATATTAAAAATAATAATAATATTGTTTGTCTGTTGTCAGACCCTGGAGAGAGCCGGTGAACCCTTACTATGCCAACATGGGTTACGCCCGCGCCCCCGCCACCAGTGCCAACGACAGCGAGCAGCAGAGTATGTCGAGTGACGCTGACACGCTGTCACTGACCGACAGCAGTGTGTAAGTCGCAAAGCCTATTTCCCATCACCGTTATCACCGCCATCACGATTGTTGAGTTCTCCCCTTTGATTTGTGTGTGTAGAGATGGTATTCCTCCTTACCGATATCGGAAGCAGCATCGCAAGGAGATGCATGAAAGTGCCAAAGCTAACGGACGTGTACCCCTACCTCATATACCTGTAAGTATATTTTCGCATCTGTCACTGAATGTCTGTTAAACGTGTGTGTGTATATATATATATGTGTGTGTGTGTGTGTGTGTGTGTGTGTGTGTGTGTATATATATAGTCCAGTCAAGAAGACCAAAGAGAGGGTTGATAGATGTTGTGAGGGAAGACATGAGGGCAGTTGGTGTTAGAGAGGAGGATGCAGGAGAGATAGGCTTACATGAAAAGGATGACACGCTGTGGCGACCCCTAACGGGACAAGCCGAAAGAAAAAGAAGAAGTAATAAAATATTACACAAAAGTATCAGGAGAAAATACACAAATATTAGGAAGCATGAAAAAAATATTGTTATTATAAAACAGAAACTATATCGATCTATATCTGTGTGTTTGTGCGTGCCATGCAGCGCACGTATCGCATCCCAAAGGACATCCACGTAGAGCCCGAAAGGTTTGCAGCTGAGCTCATCAGGAGGCTTGAGATGGTTCTCCGGGAGCGAGAGGCCGAGGAGCGACTGGAAGAGAGGCTGAAGAGAGTTCGACTGGTGAGTATTAATATGGATGCCATTTCACTGATCACTCATCGGAATTAACATCAATACGCTCGGTTTGTTCATGTGACTTAAACACAGAGGTGGGTAGAGTAGCCAAATATTGTACTCAAGTAAGAGTACTGTTACTTTAGAATAATATGATTCAAGTACAAGTAAAAAGTAGTCCTCCAAATAATTACTTGAGTAAGAAAGTGCTCTGTGAAAAAACTACTCAAGTACTGAGTAACTCGTGAGTAACTTCTGGTTTATTTTTTAAATCAGAGCGTGAACGTCAAATAAAATAAAAATAACTAAATAAAATAGGAATATGCAAATTCAGATATTGCCGAACAATATCAATTAATTTCAAACGTAATAAATATCTTTATAAAATAACATTTTTGTAAAATAACAAATTCAGGAAAATTCAACTCCAGGAAATGTTCTTATATAGAATAGAATAGAATAGAATCACCTTTTATTGTAATGAACATGTGAACACTGAACACATACGCAAGTTAGTGGAACACACTGGAGCAGGGGGCAGCTGAAGCGCCCGGGGAGCATTTCGGGGTATCAGTGTCTTGCTCAAGGACACAACAGCCGTGAGTCCAGGAGATGTTGGCGGATGATCCAGTCGGGGTCTTGAACCTGGGTCCCCCACGGTAGCGGGCGATGATCTTAACCATTGGGCCACGGCGGCCAAATATTGTTTCTACTTGTTAAGCAGCACAATACTGTAGGCTCACCAGGCAGAAAACAGAAACAGGAAATGCTGCAGTGGATATAAAAAGTATACACGCCCCTGTTCAAATGCCAGGTTTTTGTCACGTCAAAGAATTTTGACCAAAATAAAACATTTTAAAACTTTTTCCACCATTCATGTGACCTACAATTTGGACAACTCAACTGATTTATTGTATCTTTTTGAGAGGGGAGGTGAATATAAACAACTGAAATATACTGGAATGTTAATTGACTTGGACTTGACGTTTCACTTGCTGCCTTCTTGGCCTGGTCACCATTGCAAAAGAGATGTGTGTTTAACTGGTCTTTTACATGGTTAAATAAACTTTAAATCAAAGAAATAAAATTCTGGTTGCACAAGGATGCAATCTCTCTTATAACTGGCATATGTGGCTGTGTTCAGGAGTACCAGATCACATTTGCAATGATTCAAATGCAATTGATAAATGAAAGTAGTGAGCGGCATGTACCGGTAGATTATTGTCACCGAGTAAAAGTACTGTTTCTTCTTAACATAAATCCTCAAGTAAAAGTAAAAAGTATGCTTTACTAAAACAACTCTGACAAGTAAAATGTATACAAAATGTTACTTGAGTAAATGTAACAGAGTAAATGTAGAGTGTTCCTCCCCACCTCTACTTAAACAGGAAGAAGAGGGGGACGACGCCGACATCTCCGTCACCACCTCCATGTCGTCTCACAGCATGCCGCTCCCACTCCCCTCGTCCTTCCCGCCCCTGTACGGCGCCCATTATTCAGAGACCACTGCCAACACGGCGACAGTCGCCACCTACGGCGGCCTGGTGGCCATGGAGGACTCTCACGACGACGACCCGGAGTCCATCTTGGACGAGCACGTGCAGCGGGTGATGAAGACACCAGGCTGCCAGTCACCAGGCGCCACCAACTTGGCCTTGGGAGGGGGCGGCCGACAGACGCCGCCCAAATCCGTGCGGTCGCCTGATGGGGGCATCGGACCACCTCACTACCCGGCACACAGAGCGGGAGGGCACAGTCTTCCTGCTGCCGGGGTCAAAGGTAAGACGCTGCAGGGTAAAACAGAAGCCTCTTTTACACGATGTTGTCGGACAGCAACAATTAACAATTGGTATTTTTTAAAACATGAATTGACAATACACAAATATTTGAAAAAATATGACGACAAAAATTTCTGGATGAAACTAAATGATGAAAATTTGGGGGAAAAAATTTTGCTGAAAATATTAGCAGAAAAATACACAAATACGTGCAAAATATAATGACAAAAAAATATTTTTGGGGTGGACAAAACTATTAAATTATTGTCAAAAATAAAAATATATATATTAGGAAAGTACATAAATTTGAAGAAAATTAGGATGAAACTAAATTTAACATATAAGACTAAAATATTCAATTCAATACTAGACAAAAAATGTTACAAAATAAACAAAATGAAAAATATGACATTTAAAAACAAATGATGAAATGAAAATAACAGAAATATTTTGAAGAATCTACATTCAGTGAAACATAAATATTAAATGAAAACACGAACATTACTCAAAAATATTTGAAAATACTAAAATATTAGGCACAAATTACCCCAAAAATATTAGCTAAAAAAAATAAACAAATATTAAGGAAAAATGTTGAGCGGTCAAAAATCAGTCTTCTGGTCACAAAAGCTTGATCAATACCAGATACTTGAGTGATAGACTAGTCTGGTGAGATTGGCGGGAAGTCTCACCAGGTCCATTTGTTCACAAAAATACTACTTGATAGCGACTCTGGCTGAGAGTCCCATCACGAAGAGGAAGTAGAAGCTTCTAAAATAATTGTATAAGTATTTTTTTGTAGTGGTTAGCAAACATGCCGTGAACCTTACCTGTTGATCACCATTTTAAGAAGTTCTTTTCATTTAATTTGAGTACATTCACTGAAAAGAGTCTTAACAAACCACCGATACCCTCTCTTTCTGTCAGGTATGCATCACCACAAGCAGATGTACCACCACCGAGGACGAGATGGCCAGGAAGAGGCAGGCTCCAGGTCGCAGCCTCACTTCCTGTGGAACGGTGAGGCGGCTGCCCAGTACGCGGCCAGGAGTCGAAACTATGCCGACGGGGCCGGAGCCAGCACCCTGGACGGAATGGGCTACAAGTAAGATCCCAGAGCGCGCACCACGTGTCCCTCTGTGACGTGTTGGCAGATTATTCCAACTAGTTTGTTTCTTTTGCAGTAGTAAAGGAAGCACGCTGTCGAGGCGAGGCAAAAAGCCGTTGGAGACGTCGGGCAAAGGTGACGACGGCGGCCGTGGGATGGACACACAGGTGCCGCTGGAGGATCTGGAGAGGAACCAGAAGATCCTCCAGTGGATGATGGAGGGAGACAGGCAGAGGAAAAGCTCCCATGGGTGAGCCCTGCGAACATAACCATAATCTGAATGTACAAATGTACGAAATGTACAAAGTGGACCCTCAGAAGTAGAAACCCTATAGATTAGGAATGGGATGTCATTCAGGTTCATATGTGAGTCAAGGCAGGTGAGCGAATATTTGGCAATATTGTGTAGAAATAATAAAAGTAACAAACAAACGGACTCAGTTGCCCCACACTAATCTCCAAATGATGTCATTTTGTTCACAAAGAGCTTCATACCAACACAGGCTGAGAGTACTATCAAGAATAGGAAGGGTCCACTGTGTGTACTAAAAGCGTAAGAATTAGTGTATAAATAATATGCTACACACACACACGAGAATTAGTGTATAAATATGCTAAGATGTTGCTTTCTTTCCGCAGCGGAAGCACCAGCAGCTTCCGGCGGGTGGGGGGCAGCAGCGAGTCGCCGCGGCCCACCTCGGTGGAGCGCCCCGGGGCCGTCCACCCCTGGGTGTCGGCCCAGCTGCGTAACAACCCCTCCTCGGTGTCACCCGCCCTCGTCACGCACCCCACTTCGGCAACGTCTGCACAGGTGCAGCCCTCGCACCCCTTCATCCAGGACCCCGCCATGCCGCCCAACCCAGCCCCCAACCCGCTCACGCAGCTGGAGGAGGCCCGGCGCCGGCTGGAGGAGGAGAGGCGAAGGGCAGCTCTGCAGCAGGCCAAGCAGAGGTGAGCGTTTGGATGGTGCTCTTGAGTGTTTATGTATGCAATATCATATGGATAATATGGATGTTTATCGTCTGAAGGCACAAGTCTGGAAAGCGGCAAGTGTGCGAGAACATGACTGTGGCCTACTACTTCTGTGGAGAGCCCATCCCGTACCGAACCTCCGTCAAAGGTCGGGTGGTGACTTTGGGACAGTTCAAGGAGCTGCTCACCAAAAAGGGCCACTACAGGTGAGGTGGAAGGTAGAACTTGCCATTTGCTCCATGCTTTAAGCTAGCCAGCGAGTGGCTAACACAAGAGAGACTGAAGTGTCACGTGATTTGGCTTCAGTCTCTTGTGATTGGCGAAATTGTTGTATGATTTGGCGGGAAGTCTCTCATGATTTGTCGGACATCTTGCGTGATTTGGTGGAAGTCACGTATGATGACGGTCCATGAGACTCGTGTTTTGTAAAACATTGGTCCCCAACCTTTTTTCTTTTTTCGGTTCATGCTAGTACATATGTTTCGCTGACTGCCAACCATTTGGGGAAAAAGGACATTTTCTCAAAACTCTTTTTCTAGAATAAATACGACTAGTTCTTTCTTTCTTTCTTTTTCTTGAAAACTTAAAATTTTAACTCATATATAACTTTTTTTTGTTGTAAAAAATACTTTCTTGAGAAATATGGATTTTTATGTATTTATTTATTTATTTTACAAAGAATTAAGATAAAAATATGCCTTCCTTCTTGTAAGATTGATTTTGAATAGGACTTTTCTACAAAACAATATGGCTTTTTTTCTCATAATTATTTTCTTGAACAAATAATTTAAACTGGTAAGATGACAAATGTCTTTTCCTAAAAATTCAAATTATTTTTTTTTCAGGTTTTCTCTTGAACCCCCCCCCCCCCCCCCCAATTATATAATAAAAAAAATCTAGAAAAAGGGTTTTATAAAATTTGAATTTATTTATTTTTTTTCCCCTAAAAATGATGTTGAGGCACCACCAGTAATAAGTGTTAAAACCACAACTGTCATGACAGTGAAACACTGGACAAAAGTACTTCAGTGATTCACCGCCAATGTCTTTCTCCTTTTAAGTCTCCAAGCTAGCTGGTCTCCTTCTCAAGCGTCTTTGATGCTGGCTGAAAATGAAGTCTAACGAGGTGCGCTAACCTTACCAACATGGCTTTCCCTCTAGGTTTTACTTCAAGAAGGTGAGTGACGAGTTTGACTGTGGCGTGGTGTTTGAGGAGGTGCGCGACGACGCCGCCATCCTGCCCATCTTTGAGGAGAAGATCATCGGCAAGGTGGAGAAGGTGGACTGAAAAGGCGTTCAAGAAAGTCGGGGAAAAACAGAAGGTGAAGCAGCATGTGGAGCTTGAAGAGATATCTCGGTAAAAGTGAGGATTCGTTACTGTCTAAAATGGCCTCCACTGTGGACAAAATGACGGGGCATGACGTCGTCTTCCACTTGTTCTCCAGACCATTATTAACGATGCTGCTACTTTACCACGGAAACCCTAGACAACCTAAAACCTTAAACCGAAACTTAGGTGCTTGGTGGAGGATGGCGGATCAAAGGGAAGTGCGCAACTCCTCCGCTCCATTTGCGGGACGTCACGTGGGCGACCAGTCTTTGACGACGACAAGTTCTCCAGACAACGTGTTTACCAACCAAAGCTACGTTTTGTTTTGTTGTGTTAAAAACTTTATTTGAATTGCGTATGTACAAGACATGGTACTATTAACCCAGCCTAGTGTGGACATATCTCGCCGCATAATGTTGTATTATCGTGTGTTTTTTTTCTTCCCCCACTTCTAGCTGATTCCGTTCTTTACTGCCACAATAGGCCCTGATCCAGTACCTTAAACAACAAGTTTTTACAGTTTTTCTTTGGTGGTTTTTGTTTTTTTACACCCTCTCATATCATGAAAAAATGAAATCTGTCCCAAACTTCGCCCAATCCAGCCAAAGAAGGCCACACCACATCCCGCTAAAGGAGCTCAGACAAACATCACGGAATGTTGTTATAATCCAGAAAACTGCGTAAATTTGACTATCTACATTTTGTGACTCGCTGCCGAAAATGCAGATAGTTGCCGTCTGATCAACTGAA
Organism: Phyllopteryx taeniolatus; assembly: GCF_024500385.1. NCBI lineage: Eukaryota > Metazoa > Chordata > Actinopteri > Syngnathiformes > Syngnathidae > Phyllopteryx > Phyllopteryx taeniolatus. The sequence goes on from NC_084505.1 coordinate 21,645,930, forward strand.
TGTATGTCAGCTTTTTTCGTAACTCAGATTTTTGTTGTTTCTGATAAACGCATACATGCTAACATTTTGAAAAGCATGCATGTCCAAATTTTGTGAGTTTCTTATCGAAAAACTTGATTTGGACAAACTAGCATTTAATATCTTATATGACTAAATGTCTAAAGCAAATATCGTCACTGTCTGATTAAAAAAAACAACAACATATTTTCAACTTTTTTCACAAGTCTGAAATGTTTTGTCGTCGTTTCAGATTAAAAAGTTGCAAAATGTGGACATACATGCTTCAACAACATCATACGCCTACTTATAGCAGATATATTTTTGCGGCTTTGTGTAAGCATAAGAAAGTTGCTTGATGGAGTAGTATCGATTTTTCAACAGGCCTGCTTTCACGCGTTCAGCCGACACCCCCAGTGTTTGAAAGCGGAGACATTGGCTTGATTTTTTTCATGATTTTGAAGCCTCATTTTATATACTCGACAATTTTTTCACTTTTTTTTAATCATTCAAATTTGGCAGGCTTGTTGACAACATATATATTTAGAAGGCATTTATTGTCACTTTCCAGAGACCTTAAACACGAATAAGTTTTGCCGTTTTTTGGGGGATAAATTTCACAATTCACGACATCCAGGCTTTAATAACATCGTACACCCACTAGCTAGCGTTTATCTTGACTCGATGCCGAAAAGCATGTATCTACAAATAATATTCTGTTGTCGTTCCGATTAAAAACGCATGTCGTGCACCTACTAGCTACAGTGCTGTGAAAAAGTATTTGCCCCCTCCTCAAATTCTTAATTTTTTGCATTGTTTTCCCACTTTGTTTGAGATTATCAAACAAATGTAAATTCCATGTAAACATAAAATGCAGTTTTTAAACGGTGATTTTATTTGTTAATGGAAAAAAATCTATTCAAAGCTACCTGGCCCCGTGTGAAAAAGTAAATGCCCCCCTCCCCGTTAAATCATGACTTAACTGTGGCTAATCACATTTTTGGGAAAGTTGAGTTCATTTTCAATGACTACATCCAAGGCTGATTACCTCAGATTTGTTCAATAAAGAAATCCCGTCAATAGAACCTGTCTGACAAAATGAAGTTGGCCAAAAGATCTGAAAAAAGCTGCGACAAAATGCCCCGATCCAAAGAAATTTAAGAACAGCTGAGAAATAAAGTAATTGACATCTATCAGTCTGCAGAGGGTTAGAAAGCCAGTTCGAAAAGCTTTACGACTCCAGCAAACCACGATGAGAGCCATTATCCTCAAATGGAGAAACATGGGAAAGTGATGAACCTTCCCAGGAGTGGCCGGGCGTCCAAAAATTACCCCAAAACATCTGAATAATTCCCAAGACTTTTGGGTGAATCTTCTATGGACTGACGAGATGAAAGTTAAACTTTTTGGAAGGTGTGTGTCTCCTTACATCTGCCCTAAATGAAACACTGCATTTAAAAATAAATAAATAAATCATACCAAGGGTCAGACATGGTGGTGGTAGTGTGAGGGTCTGGTGCTGCTTGTTATTTCAGGACCTGGACAACTTGCTGATGGAACCATCAAAACAAATCCTGAAGGAGAATGTTGGGCCGTCAGTTTGTGACCTCAAGCTTAAGCACGCTTGGGTTCTGCAGCAGGATAACGATCCAAAACACACCAGCCAGCCAGTCAACTTCTGAATGGCTTAAAAAAAATGTAATTAAGCTTTCGGAGTGGCCTAGTCAAAGTCCATGCTCGAAAACCCTCCAGTGTTGCTGAATGAAAACAATTCTCCAAGGAAGAGTGGGGCAAAGTATCTCCACAGAGATGTTAAAGACTGATTGGCAGTTACAGAAAACACTTGATTTCAGTTGCCGCCGCTGAGGATGGCCCACCCAGTTATTAGGTTTAGGGGGACATTATTTTTTCACACAGGGCTAGGTCGCTTTGAATATTTTTTGTTTTTTTAAACTGCATTTTAGGTTTACTTATCTTTGTCTGATATTTACATATGTTTGATGATCTTAAACAGTAAAGTGGGGAAACTATACAAAAAACCAAAATAATTTGAGAAGTGCGCCCATACCTTTTCATGGCACTGTAGTTTATTTCTTCTCTAATACGACTCACTGCTGATAAGTTAAATATCGCCGGTGGACAATAAAAATCGCGTCACCTTATTTTCTAACAAAGACATTTGTTGACATAAATGCTTTAAAAATGTACACCCACTAGCTAGCTTTCTTCAGGAATATTTTCGATATTAAATAAAAAGCATGAATGTCCACATTATGCATGTTTCTTTCCTTTTTCAAAAAACATTTGTTTGCCATTCAGATAAAAGTTGATTGCATTTTATCAGGCAGCTGCAATATTTGGTTTTTGGTAGCGATCCGGACAAAAACAGCCAGGTCGTTGGTGTTTTTAAATCATGTATATGCACATTATGCGCGTTTGTTTTTATCGGAAAACGAGTTTTTATTTTTTTATCTTTCAGATAAAGGACAAAATTTTGGGTGCTTTTTATTGGACGGCAACAATATTAGCTTATTTGACTTTTGAGTTTGACGAAAAACACACAGATTCAAAAGATTTTCAAATATTGCTAAAAAAAAATCAATAATTGGGTGGCAATAAAAGTCATCCCATCACAGCAAAAAAAAAAAAAGACAATTTCTGCAAATGTCAAACAACTGAATTTCGGAAATTGAATGTAATTTTTTTTTAAATGGCAAACCCTAGTGAGGATAAGCGGTAAAAAAAAACTGATGGATGTATGCAAATGTGAATGTGTGTGCGCGCGTATGTGGAGGTTTAATGTAAAAAAAAAACAACATAGTTGAATGTGGCCCTCTGAACAAGTTGGCGGGTAAAAATGTCAGGATGCCAAACTGACTTCAAACCCGTCATGCCTTGATATGATTATTTTTAAATGATTTGTTTATATCTAAAAATAATTTTAATACTCACCAAGCATGTTCTCTACTTTGTAATGGCCTTGCCAAATTTTTGTTTTAATGCTAGCTAACATCTCTGTCCTGTTTGTGAAAAACACAGTGCCTTTTTATCATATCTTTAATTTTGTTTATAGGACAAAATTCATGATTTTAATGTTTATTTTCTTGTTCCCTGCATAATTTTTCTTTTTTTTGTTTGTTTGTTTGTTTTTAGCTTTAGATGCGCTAAACTCACTTGTCGCTCTCATGACCGGTCTGCTGTAAATATGTACATTATCATTTCATACACGCGCCACCGCAAAATGTCACTGTGCTGGTTACACTTGTAAATTTCTTTTCAAAAAGGTACTTCATAAATAAAGATGTTGGATGAACAGCAATCTCGGCAGTTTTCTACATATGAAATGTTGTTTGTCTTAATGCCTGTGATATATTATGCTAATTATCTATATGTGCTTTGATGTTGTTTAGCTTTCCCCCTATTTGTTTCCAAGTTATAATCATTGAATTCCTGCTACAATGTAAAAATTACTGTAAAATTATGACTTTTGTACCATTAGAATTATGACAGTTTCCTTGGATTGTCTTTTTTAAAAAAAAATTAATTTCCAAAATTACAACTTTTTCAGGTACAATTGTGATTTTATCCTAGAGTTATGACTGTATTCTTGTATTTAAATAATTTTAAAATTCGCGCCTTTTCCTTCCTCGTACAGTTTCCCCTTTTTACTTTACGAAATCCTGCTTTTTTCTTTTCTTTTCTTGAGCAATTACAAGTTTGTGTCTTGTACATTTACCTCTTTTTGTCTTGTTTTAGTCGGCGTCATTTAGCGGCTTTTAGCACAGTACTGGTAATTAAGTTAAACTCAGGTTGAAGAGTCATATATGATCAGTAAAATGAGTTTAATAAATTGACGCTATGCAATGAACCGAAAATTATACAATGACTTCGTTGTGTTTCAACAGTGGTTTTCGTTTTCTTTTTTTTAATCAAACTCGTGTTGAACAGTTGGCCAAAAGTAGGTATACGCTTTTTAACTTATTTATTTATTTTGGACAGTTTATGGAAGGAATACGACAAGGACGTTATGGAAAGAGAATGAAAACGAGGATGAATGAATGAAAGAAAGGGAAGGAGGGAAACGAACTCGGATGTTATGGAAAGTAAAGCAAGTGAAGGAGGAAGAAGCCAGAGATACTGCAATACAGACGAACGGGTGTGATTGCTCTTAAACGCTTGAATTGTGTTACACACGGTGTATATGTGGGTTAATCTAGCAAATTATGATTTTGGAAAATATTGCAGCCCGACAACCGTCTCGAAGGACGGAGAAAATGTCTCCCAAAGTGACTGTATTAACGTAGTCAACTTCAGCAATAGATGGCGGCGATGCGTATTTCGTCGCCCTCAAGAAATCCACAGAAGAAGAAGGTACCAAGGAAGGAACTGTGCTCAGACGCCATCGTTCGGCGGTATTGGGAGACGGTTCGAAATTTGCACACACGAACACCCTCTTTCCACTTGGCACAAAAACTCAGTGTGAGAGCATTTATTTGAGTAACTCCGTTCATAATCGAGTGGTGAACTTTTATTTTTATTCTGAAACATGTAAAGGCGATGTTTATTGCGTAAGGTGACATGCTAGCTAGCTTCGGCGGCGTTGTTGTAGTTAGCCATGGATCCCCTAAGCATGGTGGAGGATGAAGTGGCTTTGGAGGGATTGGACGGCATCACTATCCCCTCTTTGTGGATACGACTGGGGGATAGGAAGCCCAAGTTTCCACTTAAGATGGACGACGGCACCAAGGAGCTTGTCTGGAGGTCGCTGGTGGCCAACAGCGACCTGACGTTCCACCTTCTGCCCGCCGAGAGGGACGATGTGGTGCTGTATGACAGGTGGGTTCGTGCTTAAAATGATGGAGGTATGCTAAGGCTTTTTAGAACTAGGTCGAGGTGTGTCAGAAAGGTTCCAGGAGTGGTGTCGCATTTCAAATCCAAATGGAAAGGTTTCTCTTGGAAGTAGTAACCCCCATGGAGTCTAAGATCTGGTACACACATAAGGATTTTTAAAATCTTAAAAGATAGTTTATCTGTGACAGAACCCACACATGACAATAAAACAAAACAAAACAGGCATTTAACAATTTTGGTCGTACTGTGTGTGGTGTGCTTTGACTATCTCAACACAGAACATCACACACACAGATTCTGTTCGATGACGGATCTACAATCTAGTCTTCCAAGACACAAATCTCGCGTGATCATGCCACAGCGCATCATCCTTTTCCATGTAAGCCTATCTCCTGCATCCTCTCTCTAACATCAACTGCCCTCATGTCTTCCCTCACTACATCCATCAACCTTCTCTTTGGTCTTCCTCTAGCTCTCTTGCCTGGCACCTCCATCCATCCATCCATTTTCTCTACTTTTGTCTCCAAAACATCTAACCTTGGCTGTCCCTCTTATGAGCTCATTTCTAATCCTGTCCAAGTTGGTCACTCCAAGAGAGAACCTCAACATCTTCATTTACACCACCCCCAGCTACTGCTTCCTGTTGTCTTGTCATTGCCACTGTCTCTAATCCATATATCATGGCTGGCCTCACCACTGTCTTATAAACTTTCACCTCCACCCTAACCTCTTCTGTCACACCTACAGCACACTTCATCTCTGTGCTGCTGCCCTCATACATGTCCTACACTATTCGAACATACTTTTCTGCCACTCCAGACTTCCGCATGCAGTACCACAGTTAGTCTCTGGGTACTGTGTCATAGGCTTTCTCTAGATCTACAAAGACACATTGTAGCTCCTTCTGATCTTCTCTGTACTTCTCCATTAGCACTCAAAATAAATAATGCATTGGTGGTACTTTTCCTAGGCATTCTGGGATTTTTTTGGAGGAGGCTGGAACAGATCGATGGCATTTCCATTCATTTTAATAGTGAAAACTGATTTGAGATGCAAGTGTTTTGAGTTACAAGTGTATTCATTGAACAAATCAAACTAGTATCTTAATGCACCATTCCCTTTATTTTGTCAGGTTTAAGATGTCTCACGAAGAGAACGACGAAGACAAGAAAGACGTGTACCCACTGCACATAATCCAGGACAACAAGGACGGCATCCAGGGCTCGTGCGCCACCTTCTGCCAAAGGACCGACGTGACGGCGCGCCTCCGTTCCTCGTCGCCCATCAGCGTGGATGAGGTTTTCAAAAGGTACGACGGCGCGATATTGTCAGCTTGTCATTCAAAGCTTCACCCATCGTCTTCACGGTTCAGGTACGGCAGGAAGCTGGTGGCGGTGGCGTCACAGAGGCGCCGTTTCCTGGCTCTCATTGGCAGCGAGGGCGACCCTGACACCAAACTGCTGGATGACTCCTACTGCATGCTGGAGCGAGTGGGACGGGCACGATGGCAGGGGGAGCTGCAGAGTGATCTGCACAAGTCCTGTTTCAAGTACACGCACACACATCCACATGCACGCGCACACACACACACAAGTCATAGGGTGTGGCTGTCCATCTGGGTGTGTGTGTGCCTTTGACAGGCAGCTGTCGCATAACGACACATCCCATATGATTTGTTCTTTCTGCATAGCAACATAAACTGTAGGGATGGGATTTTATGGAAAAAGTAATGATCATGATTATCTTAATGGATATTGAAATCACAGGCGGCACGGTGGCCGACTGGTTAGAGCGTCAGCCTCACAGTTCTGAGGACCCGGGTTCAATCCCCGGCCCCGCCTGTGTGGAGTTTGCATGTTCTCCCCGTGCCTGCGTGGGTTTTCTCCGGGTACTCCGGTTTCCTCCCACATCCAAAAAACATGCATTAATTGGAGACTCTAAATTGCCCGTAGGCATGACTGTGAGTGCGAATGGTTGTTTGTTCCTATGTGCCCTGCGATTGGCTGGCAACCAGTTCAGGGTGTACCCCGCCTCCTGCCCGATGACAGCTGGGATAGGCTCCAGCACGCCCGCGACCCTTGTGAGGAGAAGCGGCTCAGAAAATGGATGGATGGATATTGAAATCACGATTAATAAACGATTATTTATTGATTTCAAAACTTAGCATTTATCATATTTATTTATTAACTACCAAAACTCTACTTTAAAATCACTAAATAGAACAATGAGAAAATAAATTAGTAACAGATACAAAAATAATATAGATATAAAAAACAATAAATAAAAATAAATAGTGATCTAATGCCAGTGTTAGCTAGCCCGTCAATAGGGTTTTCCATTTACCGGTATCATAAAATGGCGATTTCTAAAACGATGTGTTCCTTGTATTTAAATATTCAATGTTTTACGGTAATCTCCAACTGAGATTTCAAAAACATCTTAAAGCACGCTAAGGGAAGGCAGAAGAACATGCATCACACACATGGTGCATTGAAAACGGAGGAACTTGCAAACACAACCTGCACCATTTTTATTCAATTAGAATGTTTTTATCATCGTTAGTAGCCAAATCAAAATCACGATTAAATTTCGATTAATCGCCCAGCCCTGATATACTGTAGGCATCCTGGACTCATGTTTTCTAGCACTTAAATGTTACATTGTTCTTTGTGTTTGATCTAAAATTCTGAATAGGGTTTATGTTCAAATGTGCGGATGAGCCAATTAGTATCTTGATCATTCAAGTAATTTAATGTAGTTACTACAATGTCTAAGGCAAACATGGTGATTAGGAGTAATGGATTCTGATTCTGATTCAAAAAGTTTTATTTAGTCCGGGATTGGGAGGGAATCGGACTAATCTCTGTGGCAGTGGGAGGGTGCAGGATTTATTTTTTGAATTTTGTAAACAACACTCAGGATTGGGAGGGAGCGGGATCAGTCTCTTTGGGAGTCGGAGTCAAAATCCACTCCCATGTCAGCCTCGTGTGCGTGCGTGTCTCTTTCCCCAGGGTGGACTCCCGTAAATTGCACTACATCCGGAAGGCTCTGGACCGCCACGGCTTGGTGTGCACTCAGGCCTGCACCAAACGCCTAAAGACGGGACAAGGGCAGAGCTCCATTCTCCTCATGCTCAAACGCTTCCACATCATCAGGTCTGCTTTGCATCACATCTACTTTAATAACGAGTAACTGTCAGCAGGAACAAAAGCAAACCATGGCTTTATTCCTGTTAATTACCACAGACATCTATTTCTTACCCCTCCTAGGGGTGTGTGTGTGTCCCAATGATCCTAGGAGCTAAGTGTGGTGGCCTCAGCATTGCGTCTCTGCTTTTTGCAAATGGTGTGGTTCTGGTGGCTTCATCAAGCTGTGATCTTCAACTCTCGCTGGAGTAGTTTGCAGAGTGTGAAGCGGTCGGCATGAAAATTAGCACCTCCAAATCAGAGGCCATGGTCTTCAGTTGGAAAAGGTTGGCGTGGCCTCTCCTGGTCGAGGAAGAGATCCTGCCCCAAGTGGAGGAGTTTGTGTATCTCGGGGTCTTGTTCACGAGTGAGGGAAGAACGGAGCGGGAGATTGACAGGCAGATTGGTGCAGCGTCTGCAGTGTTGCAGACTCTCTATCGATCTGTTGTGGTGAAGAAGGAGCTTAGCCAAAAAGCAAAGCTCTCTCCAAGCGGCTGAAATGAGCTTCTTCTGCAGGGTATCAGCGCTGTCCCTTAGAGAGAGGGTGAGAAGCTTGGTCATCTGGGAGGGGCTCAGAGTCGAGCCGCTTCTCCTCCGCATTGAGAGGAGCCCAATGAGGTGGCTCAGGCATTCGGTTAGGATGCCCCTTGGACGCCCCAACCCAGGACACGCTGGAGAGACTGCGTCACCCGGCTGGCCTGGGAAACGCCTCACGGTACCCCTGGAAGAGCTGGACGAAGTGACTGGGGAGATTGAAGTTTAGGCTTCCCTGTTTGGGCTGCTGCCCCCGAGGCCCGACTCTGGATAATTGGAACAAAATGGATGGATGGTTGGCTATCTATTGCTTAAAGGGCCACATAGATGGGAATCATTGCCTGTGTTAGCATTGGCCTTAAGCTAGCCGACTAAAGGCTAATCTGTGTGGTTATTTGAAATAACGTGTAATTCTTTGTTGAGTTTGCCGGTAAACTGAGTGGCAGTAAACAGCTTGAAGCCTCTTTTTTGGAAGAATATTTGCTAATTCTATCTGACACTGCCACCATACAGCGCTCATATCTCATAAGTTTATGATCGCAAGACAAAGCACAAAAACGGCCGAACGACGACTCGTATTTTGAAAACTCCTAAGTTGGGTCGCTCATATCTCTATACGCCCGACAACGATGATCTGAAAGATATGCCTTTTCTGCATTGAACTTAAAAATGACAAAAATGGAGTCCACTCTACTTCTCAGTGGCTCATTTAAAGTCATTTTTCTAGACATAAAAATAATACAACACTGAGTCTTAACTTTAATAAGAAAGCCCGTCTTTCTACATCTCATTGATTCTCCTTCTGCTTCGTTGCGTCCTTGCAGGAGGTCCAAGTACGATGTGCTCATGGAATATGTGTCCACCCTCCTCCAGAAGATGCCCCGCCAGCTGGCTGCATTTGTCACCATCCGAGAGCACCTGGTTGGCGTCTTTGATGTGTTCGTATATTTCCTGGTTGTGCTCTTAATCCTGATATTTTTTGACTGCAGAAACTGCCAGAGCAAATGTGCAAGCGCGTTTTTCGGTACATGCGAGATGCCAAGTTGGTGGAATACTGCAGCGTGCCTCTGGAGGAATTGGATGAGGAGGGAGGAGCCCTGCGAACCAGAAGAGGTGAATCATCTATGTGCATTCAAATGACATTGTCTTTTAATTTATTTCATGATTTGAATCCGTCAAGTGGAAATTTCATTACTTTTTTTTCCCGTTCATTACAATATAAGTCAAATTCCAAAGTAAAGTGTCAATTAAAGTTACCATCTTTACTTTTCAGTTTGAGCATTATACTCTGTATTTATACCGGGATTTATCATAGAACTCACTCAAAAAGTAAAGGGAACAAAATAGTTTAAATAATCATTTGCATTTCTTAAACCTAAGTCAGATGATGGAGGCACGGTGTCCGACTGGTTAGCACATTTAATGTTTTTAATTGCAGTACTGTAGTTGTAGAAAATCAAGCTAAACGTTGCTTTTTACTTGCATTTTTTTCCTGTTGATATTATTATTTGTGTGGGCATTAGCTCCTTGTCGGTCTAAGGTTGGTATTTGTGAATTTATTTCATAAAACTCTGACTGTGGCTTGTGTTTTAAACAGTGGATTTCCAGGTATGTTCTTTGTATCCTCAAGCAATTTGGTGACTTGCTAAGTGTACTGTATGTGTTGAGATTACTCTGTAAGGTTTCTTTTTCGCCTCGGAATAAGTGGCCAGTTGACCTGATGTGAGTCATTGCTGCCACATTCAAATAATTTAGCTAATAAAACTAGTCGTTTCATAGAGTTGCAAAGAAAAAATCTGCGATGCACTCTATCCACATTAAGTGAACCGTAATATAGCGAAGGATTACTGTAATAGAAATGTCCCACCCTTCATTTAAAAAAAAAAACTAGATAATGCAAAACAAATCACACAAGAAACTTTTGAAAAAATTGGAAGAATATTTTTTTATTTAATAATTGTTTTAACTGTACATCTGGCAATACAATTGTAATGATATAAATTAGCAGCGATAAGGATTTTAAAATGTTTATAGTACTTGACATAAATATAGAATTTTTTTATTAGATTTTTTTTAAGAAACAAAAATAGAGTAGAAGCAAAGTGGATCCCCTTAAATGTAATAATAAAATAATAGATTTATTTATTTATTTATTTATTTTTTGCAACATGCTGTGCAACTTTTTTTTTGTTTTTTTTTTTAAACCATTGCAGGCAAAAAAGTGCAGGTACGCTGCCTGAAGCTGATCAAGCCGTACACAGGCAAGGTCGTCACTGCGGTGGATGAGTGGAAGGAGGACGAAGACGAGGACGAAGACGACGAGGACGATAAGAGGCGAGCTCAGTCCCCTGTGGGCCGGCTCATGGAAAAGGACCTTTTATCCCAGGCATATAAACTAAGTGCGTTTTATTCGTATCCCGGTCAGGCTTCATTGTTGCTGTTGTTGTTTGATTTGTTTTTTTGTTGATGCAGTTGTATCGTCTGGCACCGAGGGAATCGCTCAGTCGGGCATCGCCTCCAGGATGAATGTTGGCAAGCTCGAGGCTCGCATGCTCTGGAGGAAGTTGGAGAGGGACGGCGTCATCAAGGTAAGCCATTTTGACCGTATCCATTTATGGATCCTGGTCAAAATGTCGGGATTTTAGAACAGTTCAACATCAGTAATTTGTCTTCTTTTTTACAAAGTTCAACATCGCTAGTCTGTCCCTTCTTTTTATGAAATGTAATCATCGTGTTGGCCTTCCTTTTATAAAAGTGCAACATCAATAGTTGTCTCATTACGAAAGCATAATTTTTGTCTTTTTTAGGAAAGTGCAGCATTGTTTGTCTGCATTTTAGGAAAGTGCACAATCAGTATTTTTTGGTCATTTTACAGAAGTACAACGTCAAATTTGTCTTCTTTTTAGGAAGAGGAACCATAAATTACTTGTCTTCTTTTCAGGAAAGGGTAGCATCAATAGCTTGCTGGTCTTTTCAGAAAAGTGCAACATCAAGTTTATCGTCCTTTGAGGAAATGCAGTATCAATGACTTGTCTTCTTTTTAGGAAAGTGCAACATCAATGACCTAGCCTATTTTTAGGGAAGTGCTACATTAATATTTTTTTTTTTTTACAAACGTTAAGCTTCAAATGTGTCTTCTTTTTAGGATAGTGCAGCATCAATGAATTGTCTTCTCATTTAGGAAGATGTAACATCAATTACTTGACTTTTCGTTGGGAAAGTGCAACACTAAACATTCTCTTCCGTCTTGCAGGGATTCATGGTGGATGAAGGCCGTCAGAGGGTCACAAAGTTCATCAGCCACAGGTACCGTGGCTGTGTTTCGATCCTCCGCGTGAAATGCTAAACCTCTCGTGATGCTTCCTTTTTTTCTGTCTAGGAGCGTGGGTGGCAGTGATCACCTACATCTCCTCTCTAAAGAGAAGCAACGCAAGAAGCTTTTCCACTCCTCGACCTCTCCCATGTCAGCGAGCACACCCAAGGCCTCAGCTCAAACCCAGGCCACAGGCAAACGACGACAGAAAACTCCCAAGAAGAGCAGTGCGGCGAGTGAAGGGGAAGACGACCAGGTTGCAAGTTTAGATTTGGGAGGTAAAGTCAAAAAGAAATCGAGAGGAACGGCCCCAAAGAATCCCGAGGTGGTCACCCCAGAAGCTGCTCCAACTCGATTAATAGTAGACACTGAGCCTGATAGAACATCAGGTAAGCTTTGTGATGTGACAACACAAGTGACTTGTCATCATTATGTATAAACATTGTATAATATACAATATTATACAATATGCATGTAGAGACCCTTTCCAAAAAAATAGAATATTATGGAAAAGTTTATTTATTTCCATAATTCCATTCAAAAAGTTAAACTTTCATAGGTTATAGATTCAGGGCCCACAATTTTAAAATGTCAAGTATTTGTTTGTTTATTTTTACATCATTTGGGCTTCCAGCTCATAAAACCCACAAAATTTGAAATTCAAAAAATTTGAATACTGTGAAGAAATGACCATTTACTTCTTAGTTTGTGTAGAAAAAAAAAGGAAGAAATGAGGGTCACATTAAATCAATGAAAATATGATATGTTAATCTTGAACACTTGGTTGGTAATCCCTTTGCTTGATGCGCCGTGGCATTGAGGCAGTCGGCCTGTGGCATTGCCTGGGACTTATGGAAGCCCCGATTTCCTTGATACTTAAGCACAGTTCTTCTTTGTTTTGGGGTCTGGTGCCCCTCATTCTCCTCTTAGTAGTAGCCAGTGTAGTGGTCACTGTAATGTTCTGGGACTGCTTTGCTCCATCTGGGACTCGGTGTCTTGATTCTATGCAGGGTAAAATGAAATCTCGAGATGATAAAGGCATTCTCTAACAACATTTTTATTTTAGTTTTAAAAAATATTTCTGTAGCGGGGTCACACTCTTCAGCCTCCCTGGTAAGTTCTATTCGGGGGATGCAGGAGAAGAGGGTCCATCCTGAAGTCATATCTCAGATTCAGGAGGGGCAAAGTGGTTTTTGTCATGTTGTGGAACAGTGGTGATGTGGTTTTCTGTTGGCTTCATCAATCCGCAATCTTCAACTCTCGCGGGAGTGGTTTGGAGCTGAGTGTGAAGCGGTTGGGATGAAAATAGGCACCTCCAAATCTGAGGCCATGGTTCTCAGTTGTAAAAGGGTGGGATTGCCCTTTGCTGGTCAGGAATGAGAACCTGCCAGAAGTGAAGGAGTTGCAATATCTTGGGCTCTTCTTCATGAGTGGGGGAACAATGGAATGGGAGATCAACATGCAGATTGGTGCAGTGATGCAGACTGTGCATCATGCTGTCGTGGTGAAGAAGGAGCTGACCCACAAGGCAAAGGTCTCGATTTACCGGTCGGTCTATGTTCCTACCTTCACTTGTGGTCACGAGCTGTGGTCATGACTGAACGCACAAGATTGCGGATATACGCGGCTGAAATGAGTTTCCTCCGCAGTGTCCCCCTTTGAGATTAGGGTAAAAAGCTCGGGCATCCGGGAAGGGCTCAGAGTAGAGCCGCTGGTCTTCCACATCGAGAGGAGCCAGATGAGGTGGCTTGGTCACCTATTTAAGATGCCTTCTGGGTGCCTCGCTTGTGAGACGTTCTGGACACGAAGGCCCCGCTAAAAACCCAGGACGGACCGCACAGACTACGTCTCCCGGCTGGCCTGGCAGCGTCTCGGGATCTCCCCGGAAGAGCTGAATGAAGTGGCTGCGGAGAGTGAAGTCTGGGCTTCTCTGTTTAGGTTGCTGCCCCTGCGACCTAAATCTGGATAAGCGGAAGGAAACGGAAGCTGGATGCCTAAGTTTCACGAGTTGATTTTCAGTCCATTTTTATGTAATGTTAATTTTGTCGCTTCCAAATGATTTCAATAACCATTGTGGCTTTTTGTCTCCTTCATTGTAGGTTACCAACAATTTGCCTCTTTCTTTCAGAGCAAGCTCCAGTCAAGGAGAAAGAGGAGGACGAAGGATCCTTGCCTCTATGCCAGGAGGAGGAAGGGAATGCAGCGGACCCAGCAACTGACATTGTGGTGGTCGATAGTGTTTACAAGCAGCAGGTTTGTCTCATATTTTTTGGGCTATCAGTTTACAGTGTGTCAGTCAATGTGCAAGTTAACCACTGAGCTCCTGTCCAGATCTCCACGAGCAGTCACAGGATGCATGAAACATACCGCATGCTCAGGAGGAAGAACCTCATCACGGAGGCCATACATAAGCTCAAAGTCATCGACGGCCTTTACCAGTCAGTCTTACCGTGAATGATCGTCATCTAGTGAAAGAAAAATGATGATGATGGTCTCGTCTCTCTCTCGCTCTCTCTCTCTCTCTCTCCAGATTACAGAGGCTGATCAACGACGAAGAGAAGCGTCAGGGTTTCACAACCAAGTGCTGCAAGAAGACCACAGCGCGCCTCGTCCAGACTCTGTCCAGAGAAGGACTGCTCAAGATCTTTACCACCACCGTCATACAGGACGGCATCAGCAGGAAGGTACAACACAAAAAAAGAGGATATTCATTCATATTAACACAGTATGTTGGTTCCTTAAGTTGAATTGGTTCTGTGACCACGCTTGTTAACCCAAAACAATCGTATCTGAAATCATCTTTCCCAATTGAAGTGAATTGAAATGCTATAAATCTGTTCCAGCCTCCCAAAAGAAATTGCACTCTATGGAATTGTACTTAGATACATTACTGACATAATTAGTTCTTGTCATGTGTTCTTCTAGCTGGAGATGTTTGTTCATCCGTCTGTCCAGCCCAAAGACGAGCTAGTGAGCGCGAGCATCGATCAGGTCCGCTTCAAAATCACCAGCTCCTGCGTCGCTACATGGTGAGCAACCAACCAAGTGCAATTGATTGGCTACCACGCAGGTTTGCTATCCTTATTTACTGACTCCTTCCGTCACTGTAGCCAACAGGCGGCAAGCAACGAGAGCCCCCCCAAAGTAGAAAAAGAAGAAACTAGCAAGAGTTTCAAGAGTTTCACTGAAATCAAGAAGGAACACTCGAAAGAGGATGGGAAATTTAAGCCCACGACAGGTGAGTGAAGATCATATGCTCGAAGATACACAGGAAGGCTGACATTTTCATCATTTTGCCTATTTTCATGGGTTTCACACCATGAAAATTCAGCCTCCAAACATGTTTACTCGTTAGGAACATGACATTTAGTGGACATCATCTCTATCATGAGTAGACCCACTAACATTTCTGAAGAAACCATGCCTGAAAAGTCACCAAAATTCTGCCATTCTGCTTTGAAGTGGCCATTTTAGTCAGGTTTGTCCGATTGCTACCAAATTTGAACCATGTATACTAGACAGATGTGTGACGATGACCTGTGAAACATTTGAGTTTTCATTATTGCTTGTGGGGGGAGGATGGTGGCAAAGTTTGAAGACTTGCCATAAAACACAAAACGATGTTCATTCCACAAAATCACATTGAGAATTCAGCCCCTGAAGATGTTTCCGTTGGCAAAAAGAAATTTGAAAGGCATGTCTATCATGAATACACCCACAAGTCTCAAAAAGTCACTCCTGACAAGACATAAGACGTCTGCAAAGTCTCCAGAACAGTATGTGGGAAATGTCGTCATGCCCGCAAATGTCTTTGCAATTTTAATTTTTAATCTCCACAACTGACTGGTAGCAACCCGCTTCCCTACTTCTTCATTCAGCAGTTGGCATTATATTCTAGGTGCTACTTTTGCGTGCCTATGAAACGAAACAGAAAGTTCTGACAATTATCATAAACTGTCTCAACCCTAGTTACATTACTTAGCTGTACTAAAATGTTCACTTTCACATCATTTTTATTTTGAATTGTCCCAAACCAGTCTGTGAAACTTAATGTTTGACCGGCTAGCTAAACTGTTAAATTGGCTTACCTGTCTTTGTGAGTTTTGTAGTGACGAATCAAGTTCGACGTCGTTGTTGTGGTGTCTTTAATATGCTATTTGCAAGCCATGAGGTTGCCATCCTCTTTTCGCCGACTACACCAACAACATAATCCTTGAATCCAAATTCTATTATCTTTGGAGCTCCTTCCATCGTTGTTCATGCAGGTGGCTACGTCACAATGCAGACTGTGTTCCCTGCTCATTTTTGTGCATCTCAGAGGTGGGACAAGCGAGATCCCTGTACTGTGTCTTCCAGTTCGAGGACTGGGCAAGACTCTTGGTTTCCAGCCCAAGATGCATCGGCTGCGTGTTTTGCACACCTTCCTCTGGTATGTCATCTACGACCACCCAATGGGGCCAAGACCCTCCTGGCTAGCGACCCCCCAAGAAGACCCTCCCAAGGTCATCAAAGAGCCACTGAACACAAAGGATGACGATGTTAGCCTGAATGATTTGGATGCGGCCTTGTCGGGGGATGACGATGAGGCCCAGATGGAAATTTCCAGTAACTCAAAGTGTGAAATTAAAGGTAAAACACTCAAAATTATTATCATTGAGCTACCATAGTTTCTACAGTTTGATCGCATTTCTGCCTGTGTTCAGTTTACTCGGATGAGGATTCATGGAAGAGGTTTGTCCCGCCTGTTCGCACGCACAGCGATCGAGACAGCGGCTGGGTGATCGTGGGCGACCTGCTCCTGTGTCTGCCGCTCTCCATATTCATCCAACTGATACAGATCAACTATCAGGTGAGCGCCAACATTGCAGAGCGGCCACACATCAAGAGCCCTAACGAGGGAAGTAGTGGAATGCAAGTGGTCACTAGCGGTGCGATGGTGTTCAAAATTTGTTTACAATGTGTTAAGACTCCACACTTACAATAAAATAAAAAAATCCTAAGTTGTACAGTTGTTTTTGTTGGCAGTGGCGTTCAGATTGATACTGGATGGATGAGTAGATGTGTGGATGGATGATAGGCACTTATTAGAAAAAAATACCTCCAAATAGATGAAAAAAAAATTGGCAAAATATACAAAAATACAAATCTATTAGAAAAATAAAAATAGATGAAAAATATTGGACAAAATACTCAAATATTAGAAAGAATCCTACAATTAAAAAAAGAGAAAATTACGCAAATATTGGATGAGAGACTGGATATAATGCTAACGTATTTAAAATAGTCACTAGCATACTCGCAAGCCTTGTGAGGATAAGTAAAAGAAAATAAGAAAAGATATTGGACAAAATACAAAAAAATAAGACTTAAAAGGATTCAATACTACACAATTATATGTTAAAATAGAGTAAAAAAAGGTTATAGGAAAAGAAATTGGGGGAAAAAAAGAAAAACTTAAGGCTAATAATACAGAAGGTGAAGTGGCTAGAGTGCAAGGCAATTCCACTTCCTGTCTCTCATCTACTTTGTCCACCGCAGGTTGATGGCTTGGAGGAGTACTTGAATGACCCTGTGAAGCAACACTATCTGATTCGGCAGCTGCCCCTCGGAATCAGAAAGAAGCTCTTTTACAAACGGTGATTTAACCCCCCCCCCCACACACACACACACATCATCCTGATTGTCCGTGAGTTTAAATGTCTTCTCTCCTTGCCAGGAAATACGTTTTTGTCTTCTTCGAGAACCTGCAGCGCTTGGTGTGCATGGGCCTGCTGCAGTTTGCTCCTGTGGAGAAGCTGAAGGAGAAAGACCAGGTAATGTAGCAAATGTAGAAATTTTTCCCGTTTAGGTCCTGGGATCCCATAGAGGGGAGACATTTTTCCAAGGACCCTTTTGTAATCGTAATGCCAGTTAAACTCCTGAAGCAACAAGCTGAGTCAAAACGACGTGTACCCCAAAATTCCATAGGAATGAAAAAGTTGCCTGTTTTGGGGGGGGGGGGGGGGAAATAAATGGACATTTATATATATATATATATATATATATATATATATATATATATATATATAAAGTTTGTTATGAGAGTAAAATCCTATTTTTCAAGAAAAATAATCTCTGTATTTTGTCAGGATGAAAAGTCTTAATTTTACAATTGCAGTGGAATCTCGGGTTAAACACACTACCACCACCATATTTTACTGTTGGTATGATGTTCTTTTTCTGAAAGATGTAATGGGACACACATTCCAAAAGGTTAAACCTTTGTCTCATCATACCACAGATATTTTCCCAAAGGTCTTGGGGATCATCTAGATGTGCCAAAATTGCCAAAATTGAGACGAGCCTTAATGTTCTTTTTGCTCAGCAGTGGTTTTTGTCTTGGAACTATACCATGCAGGCCATGCCATTTTTTTCTTTTTCTTATGGTGGAGTAATGAACACTGACCTTAACTGAGGCAAGCGAAGCCTGCAGTTCTTTGGATGTTGTTGTGGGATCTTTTGTGACCTCTTGGATGAGTTGTCACTGTGCTGTTGGGGTCATTTTGGTCGGCCGGCCACTCTTGGGAAGGTTCGCCACTGTTCTGTTTTTGCCATTTGATGATAATGGCTCTCACTGTGGTTCACTGGAGTCCCAAAGCTTTAGGGATGGCTTGATAACCTTTTCCACACTGATAGCTCTTAGTTACTTTCTTTCTCATTTTGTTCCTGAATTTCTTTAGATCTCAACATGATGTCTAACTTTTCAGGCTCTTTTGCGCCACTTCACTTACGGGCAGGTGCTATTTAGGTGAGTCCTTGATTGAGAGCAGGTGTGGCAGTCTCAGGCCTGGGTGTGGCGAGAGAAATTGAACTCAGGTATGGTATGATAAACCAGTTATGTTATACTTTAACGGGGGGTGAAAGTGTGAAATCACTTTTTCACAGAGGGCCATGTAGGTTGGGATTTTTTCTCTCCAATAATATTTACAATAATAATTATACAATAAAAACCATTTAAAAACTGTATTTTGGGTTTACTTGCGTTGTGTTGTTACTTTGACTAATATTTAAACTAGTTTGATGATGGGAAACATTTAAGTGTGACAAAAAACATTTAAGATTTATGTGATATATCACAATCATATCAGAGCTTGTAATTGGCCCGAGGCATTATTATGATTATTATGAATTATAAATTTACGCCAAATATCCGCATCCACTTTACCGCCGCCATCCACAGCTGTTTTGTTACCTGAAGCGCCACGCCACCATCGTAGACACCATCAACACAGAACCGCATTATTGGCTGGTGGTCGAGCCCGCCGACAAACCCTTTGACAGACGCCGCTACACCTTCAACAGCACCGAGGACGTGGACACATACTGGTTCGACCTCATGTGCGTCTGCCTCAACACGCCCCTGGGTCCGTACACACACACACACACACACACACACACAGGCACGCATGTATGAACATCTTGGATGTTCTAAAAAGGGATTTTAATTTTAATCCACAGGGTTGATTCGACCGAAGCGAGGCGCCTCCGAGGAGGAAGTGACCCCGTCTTTTGTGCATGAGCGAAGTGTCTTTGTGGGAATGGGTTCCTTGCTCAAGTAGGTGTAGAAGAAGAGTTATATACCTACTTTTATTTATAAAATATATACACACACACATACACACAGTGGGTACGGAAAGTATTCAGACCCCTTTAAATGTTTCACTCTGTGTTATATTGGAGCCATTTGCTAAATCAATTAAGTCCATTTTTTTCCTCATTAATGTACACATAGCACCCCATATTGACAAAAAAAAAATGTAATTGTTGACATTTTTGCAGATTTATTAAAAAAGAAAAACTGAAATATCACACAGCCAGAAGTATTCAGACCCTTTGCTCAGTATTTAGTAGAAGTACCCTTTTGAGCTAATACAGCCATGAGTCTTTTTGGGAGTGATGCAACAAGTTTTTCACACCTGGATTTGGGGATCCTTTGCCATTCCTCCTTGAAGATCCTCTCCAGTTCTGTCCGGTTGGATGGTGAATGTTGGTAGATGGGCATTTTCAGGTCTCTCCAGAGATGCTCAATTGGGTTTAAGTCAGGGCTCTGGCTGGGCCATTCAAGAACAGTCACGGAAAACTTTCTAGAACTTTCTCCAGTCTCCCGACTGCATCTCTGGAGCTCAGCCACAGTGATCTTTGGGTTCTTCTTTACCTCTCTCACCAAGGCTCCCCCCCAATTGCTCAGTTTGGCCGGACAGCCAGCTCGAGGAAGGGTTCTGGTCACCCTAAACCTCTTCCATTTAAGGATTATGGAGGCCACTGTGCTCTTAGGAACCTTAAGTGCAGCATAATTTTTTTGTAACCTTGGCCAAATCGTTGTCTTGCCACAATTCTGCTTCTGAGTGCTTCAGGCAGTTCCTTTGACCTCATGATGCTCATTTGCTCTGACATGCACTGTGAGCTATAAGGTCTTACATAGACACGTGTGTGGCTTTCCTAATCAAGTCCAATCAGTATAATCAAACGCAGCTGGACTCCAATGAAGGTGTAGAACCATCTCAAGGATGATCAGAAGAAATGGACAGCACCCGAGTTAAATATATGAGTGTCACAACAAAGGGTCTGAATACTTACGACTGTGTGATATTTCAGTCTTTCTTTTTTAATAAATCTGCAAAAAAAAAAAATCAACAATTCTGTCAATATGGTGTGCTGTGTCTACATTAATGAGAAAACAAATGAACTTAAATGATTTTAGCAAATGGCTGCAATATAACAAAGAGGGAAAAATGCACACCAACAGGGGCAGCTACATAGTGAGTGACGACGGCACCACGCCGGGCGACAGAAAAGGCGCCGCAGGTCTGGACTCTGAGTTCTTCGCTCATCTCAAGCGCAACTGGCTGTGGACGAACCGTCTCCTGGCCTGCGAATACGTACGCAAGAACGCCAGGAGAATGTTTGGCGCTTTGCCGACAAGATCTTTGGTGTAAATCACGTGTGTCCTTTGTAGCGGCCCAGTGTGTCGGGGCAAAGCGAGCAAACCAGAGTGCGACTGAAGAGCCTGATGAGTAAAGAAGCGCTGCGGGCCGCACTGAAAGCGGGTGAGTTTGCTGTTGGCTGGCAGCCGTTGCAATGTTGCTCCCGTCCTCCAGAGGCGCCCCGTGTTCCCGCTTATCTCCATGTTTTTTCACAGGAGCTTCTTCGCCTCGCTTCTTGACCGCCAAGAAGTCAGTGGTCACGGAAGAAAATGTGGAGGTGAGGATTTTTGCATAATTATATGGACAGAGGGTACAGGAATAACTTCATATAATAAGACACAGATCAGATCATGTGCGGCGGCCAGCGGTGGTACATTTCCATGACACCCCTGTCCCGCCGCATCACAGGCGCTCTATTATAGCTCTGATACTTGGCTTACAGAAAATATTATGTCAAAAATAACAGACAAAATGTAAAAAAAAAAGCAAATATTAGACAAAAAATGCAACTATTCGACAAAATAATAAAATATTAGATTATTTTTATTTATTTTTTTTTTTTTAACTGATAAAAATACGGTGTAACGGTGGATGACTGGTTGGCACATCCGCCTCACAGTTCTGAGGACCCGGGTTCAAATCCAGCCTCGCCTGTGTGGAGTTTGTATGTTCTCCCCGTGCTTACGTGGGTTTTCTCCGGGTACTCCGGTTTCCTCCCACATCCCAAAAACTTGCATGGTAGGTTAATTGAAGACTCTAAATTGCCCGTAGGTGTGAATGTGCGTGCGAATGGTTGTTGGTTTATATGTGCCCTGCGATATGCTGACGACCAGTTCAGGGTGTCTCGTCTTCTATCTTTGTAACCAGGTGGCGATTGAGCCGTCATCCCGGAACCAGCAGGTGGTCGGAGGGAAGCGGCAGAAGAGGAAGAGACCCAAAAAGGAAGTTGTTAGGGTTCCTCGCAAGAAGAAAAAAGGTGGGACTCACCCACAAAAGAATATTAGATCAAATACACAATTTTGAGACAAAATACTAAAGTACAGTGGTGCCTTGGGATATGAGTTTAATTTGTTTCGTGAGCATGCACGTAACTCAAAACACTTATTGAGTATTATCTAGCTCAGGAAATAAGACAATTTTCTCAAATGCCAACTTTTTACCTGATGATCAACCTTAATATTCTAAATATTTGGTGGTAAATATTAGTAGGCTAACTTAAGATGATAATCGTAACAGACAAAGTGGTATAAATTACATAACTCACCTTTTGTCAAAACTGAACTAAAGTACAATACTTAAGTTAATGTGGATGTAGAGGGCCGCATGATTGCGTTTAGCTTGGGCCTCCATATGACTAGCTACAGCCCCGGACCGAGTGGGTGCCGACGCTGCTCGGCATGACATAACCAAACTGTGAATAGCGGCTCATGCGTTGATGAAGAAGGCATCGAGTTAGCTGATCAAACTACACATCGACCATCGACAGTTTATACATACGTTGCACTATTACGCTACAATTCGGCTCCAAGCGGCATAGGGTCTTCTCTTCGCCGATGTGTCACTTCCTAATATCAAAACAATAATCTATTTGATACAAAACAAACATATTAAAAAGAACAAAGATATTCTAGTAAAAATGTGTATAAATTTGTCTGTGTTTTGCATTTTCATTTTGCCTTTGTCGTCGTCCACATTAGCGCCCAAGAAGCGCACCCCCGCGCACGACGAGGCTGACCACCAAGCGTTGAAAAAGATGACCAGGCAGCGAGTCATCTGGGCGGTGCAGGAGGACTCTCTGCTCATGCTGTGCGGCGTCGCCTCGCATCTCCTCAACAGCAAGGTACGCATGCCCCTGATTTGTGCCGCCACTTCTGGTCACGTCAACTCAATGTGCGTGCGGGACGGCTTTCAGTTGCGGAGAATGTTTGTGGCCCACTGCGTGGTACGAGACCTCCTCCAGGAGGAGTTTCAGATCTCTGAGGACAAAACGTCGGTGGCGGTTGGGCGCCGCACTCGCTACATCCTCAAGAATCCTCAGACATTTCTCAACTACAGGTTGGTATTCGTCGTGGATGATAATTAATAGTCTTTATAGGAAAGTGCGACATCCATAGTTTGTCTTCTTTTTAGTGAACGAAGCAATGCCTTGTGAGACTTGAGGCTGTTCTGTTGTGACAGTTCCACTTGTGGTTTGCTATGCAAAATAATTAACGACCAAATGATAAATTATGAAAACTATGGCTCTATAATGCAAATGTTAGAAAGTAAAACAAACTATCAGCCAAAATATTCCAAAATATTAGAATCAAAAAAATGGTAGACATAATACAATATGAAAACAATTATGAAAAATGTTTGAACATTAGACATACACAGATGTTAGATGAAAAATAGTCAACAAAACAAAAATGTAAGAACCAAATAAAATGTTTAACAAACCACAGTATTACACATTTTAATTCAAATTAGTATACAAAAATGTTAGATGAAAAATACTCATATACAACGATATTAGAAAATCTGAAAGAATTAGATTGAAAAATATGAAGTGTGGGGAACGATAAAACGATGCGACCGGATATCTGTTCGTAAAGGCGAGAGATATGAGACATTATTGAGACAAAATCTGCCAGGAATCGTTAGATGCATCGGTTGGAGGGCAGTGGACCGGCTATCGCGAGGCTAGGAATTGGTTGGCTGAGGTTTTACAGTTTTCAACCCTTAAAACAAACTCATTTTATGTTTACAACCCAAAACAATATTGGTGGGCAGTAGCGACACTACTAACTCGACTACATTTTTCCTTAGCGTCACTATTTAAACACCAAATAGATTTTCAGGAGTGAAGTTACTTTTGCGATCACAGTGACAGCAAAGTAGCGTTCACAGACACTACATTTCCCCGGCAGTTGTCAACAAACGCTACGTCACGAACCTCCTTATTTTTCTCAAATCTTTTTTTTTTGGAGCCCGCTGTTGACACCGCCGCAGAGTGTAAACATGCAGACGAATGTAAACATGCAAACTCATGCTGCTTCTTGAGCCGTAACAGTCCACTTATACATTCCACCGTTGGTACTGTGCGACCCCAAAAAGAAATTCCCGTGAGGACACATAGCCAGATATTGTCCGGAAGCTAACACAACAATCATCAGTGTGATTAAAAATAATAATAATAATAATGATTATTATAAATAAATAAAAAGCAAGCGGTGTGTATGTGTGTGTGTGTGCAGTGGCGGTCCGAGCTTGAATGCACCGTGTGCGAGACCCCCCTTGGGTCTTAAATATTGTTTGTGCAGATTTTCTCTACAAAATGAACTGTAGCGGTCTATTGGGATAATTACTTGGATATTTGAAAATCTATGACATTTTGTTATTTATTTTTTACAGTGCCATAAAGCAACAATGCTCAGGGATAAGTGGTCGTTTACATGTTTGCAAATAGGGTGAGACAAATGTCATTTTGTAGTTTTGGGTTAAGTGAAGTCAAGGTTCTTGATGAATGTCTGCATCAACAAATGTTCACTATCGCATAGTTTCCGCACCGAATCGAATCATATAATTCAATCGAATCGTGTCGCTCCCATACTGAACCGAATTGTATCGAATGGTTCCGCCCATAATGGTATCGTTTTTTTTTAATCGAATCGTAATCTGTGTATCAAGATATGTATCGAATCGGCCTCATGCCAGAGATTCCCAACTCTAAAAAATACACAAATATTGGGGAAGATTATTTCAATGTAATCTTGGAGGAAAAATACAAAATATAAAAAATATATATACAAAGCATAAGATAACAAAATACAAAAATAGCAGGTAAATAAATATTAGACAAAATACAAAAATATGCAGAAAATAGAACAATATTAGACAAAATTATTAGATGAAATAAATAATACACCAATATCTGATGAAGACTATTAGACGACATTTGGTTAGAATAGAAGACAAAACAGAATAAAATGAAAAAAAACCACACAAATATCATACGAAAAATATTCTTCAAAATGCAAAAATGTTACACAGAAAATACAGAACAGATGGAAAATACACAAATGTTATAGGAAAATTCTACTAAATACAAAAATCTGAGAATAATTGCACTATAAAATGAAAATATTTGACATAAGAATATTTTGGGAGAAAAATGCGCAATTATTAGATGAAAAATATTGTGCAAAATACACAAATATTTGATCAGCTAAAATATTAGATCATTAGTCAAATAAGGTGCTTTTTTTCATGATTTTAATTGTTGCGTTGTCAATGTTGTTAAACAAGACAGCTTGTGTACATGTGGTAATTGTGTAATTGTGTTGCGCAGGATCTGCCTGGCTGAAATCTATCAGGACAAAGACCTGATGAAACAGTTGGAGGACAACAAGCCAGCCAATTCCAATAATGCAGAGGTAAGTTTTTCTTTTTTTCTCCTGCACTGCTCTGATTCCGGACACAGTTTCTGATCCTCAGAAGATGTGTCATCTTCAGGATTGTGCCAAAGCATTCAGCGAGTACGTCAAGCTCCTCCGACACAAGTTTAGCTCAGTCGTCAATGCAGACGACGTGAAATTGCCTGACAGCAAACATCAGCTCTTCTCGCAGTGAGTAAAGCGGCAGGGAGGGAGCTGGCAATGATCAACGGGCTGCGTGTGTCTTATTTCTTGTGTTTCCACAGGTTTAAAGTGTGCGCAATAGACACGGACAAGCAGATTCCCTGCAGAGACACCCTCACTTGGTACAAATTCCACCATATTTCCATTCTCCACTGATGGCAATAAGGTTTTTCATAGTCTTTGTCCATTGTAGCACAATGGAAATCCACGCGTTGGTTTTGTTCAACCTCATCCAGAGTACACTGGCCATGACCAACTATCAGATGAAGTATTCCAGATCCTTTCAGGTACTACCTTTTTCTCCCCAAATTACCATTGAACTCGTGTGTATTTGCCAACTGGAATCCAATCGTTGACTGCCATTGATGTATGTACTTGTCAACGGGGAGGGGTGCAGGGAGGCTCTGATGTTGCGTATCAGTGAATTTGGAGCTAATACGCAAACACCTGGAGATGGCAGCCATGCAGCACTTTAGATCAGCCCAACTTTGGAGTCCACAGGAGAGATTATGAGGTATAAAATGGCCACAGGTTAAAAGTCAGACAAGTTTGGGCCTTTTACACTCGAATGATTGCAGTCGTTGACAGAAGTGCATGTGTCGTGATTACGACAGAGGTCGCCATGGAAAAAGCCATCCGTGACTGACGCGCTAATGGTGCGTGTATATCGGTAAACAACATTATGCCATTCCTAAAGGTTGTTTAGCTGTTTTATAGAGAAGGATGAAAGAGGTGTTATTAAAGGAAAACATAATTGGTGTCATAGTCAATGTGTTTTGCATGATAGTTTTTTGTTTTTTAACACAAAAAGCTTGAATGTTTTACTGCTGATTACCAAACAACGGAAAAAGGTAGAATCAGTCAAAAAGCTGAAACAATATGGCAATATGGGTTGCTTGCTCGGAACACGGCTGGCAGTGAATGAGTTAATTGCTGGAGTTGAACTACTTTTGAAATCACAAAAGGAAGACTTTGAAGGAAACGCATTTTGTCCGCCGCATGTTGGCGTCAAAACACTTTACTCAGCCTACATCTTGAGTCCGGCTTTTGTTTTGGAGCCGACCGAGAACAGAG
Organism: Phyllopteryx taeniolatus; assembly: GCF_024500385.1. Taxonomy (NCBI): domain Eukaryota; kingdom Metazoa; phylum Chordata; class Actinopteri; order Syngnathiformes; family Syngnathidae; genus Phyllopteryx; species Phyllopteryx taeniolatus. Next base: position 21,672,466 of record NC_084505.1, read on the forward strand.
CCTGACGTTCGGCTTGTCTTGTGGCTTTGAGATGATATCAGAGGTGTCGCACCCACGGGATGTGTGGGACTCCCTGTCCACTATAGTGTCCAATATTGGGAGTTGATGGATGAGTTCATTTGTTCCGGTGCAAAAACATCGACACAGTTGGACATCAAGTGCTCGATTGCTGCAGTAGAACTGTTTTTCTCAAAGAATTCAAATGTTTCTTGCAGTCATACTGTTTTTCTCACAAAGTTAGTCGTTAATTTTCACTACAATTTTCCTCACGTAGTGCTTAATTCTCAGTAGTACATTTTTCTCACTTGATTCCTGCAGTAGTCCAAAAATTCAAAACTTAATACTTTTTACATTTGTCGCGTTTTTCCTCATAAACGTTCCTTTCTATCACTTCCGTATCAGACGTTCCACATTTACAGTAAGTACCCGCAGGAGCTCCTGTGCCAGGTTTTCATTCAGTGCCGTAAACGTCATCTTGTCAACCGGCGCCGCGTCTGCCAGTCGTCGGGACCAAAGAAGAACCGAGCTCTACCCATCCTGCCCATGTCCTTCCAGCTCTCACAGTCCTACTTCAGGTAGGTTGCCACGTGTGGGTACCTTTCACACACAACTGGAAATTCGTACTTTGACTTCAAGCCCCCGTTAGTTTGGGTATATATACGAACTCAGAAGCTGGGAAATGTGCTTGTCAACTTTAACAACAATCCGTGTCGGTGCATGATACACAAAATAATGACCGGGGGAAATTCTGGCTTTGACAGCAAGCGTAAAAGGTCCTGCTTCTGTTACACCTCTGATAAGTTTGCAGCTCAACTTCATCCCCCATTTTCCGTCAGTGCCTTTCACGCTGCCTCTGTTAAACCGCTGATACTTCCTGTGATGCCGGAAAAACATGCAAATGCTTCATCCGGGTGTATTACAACCCTTTTTTTCCCCCTGACAGATTATTTTCATGGCGTTTTCCTCACACCCTGTGCACCGAGTCATTCCGCTTCCTGAAGACTTTACTGACCAACGGCACAGGTGACAACAGGCCTTCGGTCTCCTACTGCCTGGAGACAGAGAGCAGCGAGGAAGTGCCGAAAGGAGAGACAAAGGAAGCAGAAGGTGGCCAAACCTCCACTCCGGAACATTCTGGAATGATGCAGTTCCCTATGGATTCTCCTGGAGGAGCCTGCATGGCGTCTCTAACGCTTATGAGCTTGGGGCTACTGTCAGTACATGTGTCCATTCCCAAGAAGATGGTGGTGGTGGACAGCAACCTGGTGGACAGCGACGTCAAGAGGTATGTCCTTTATGATGTCCTTGTGGTGGACGGCTGGGCAATATGGCCGAAAATCCATATCACCTGCGCTACATTTCACGTTAACTTAGTGGTTAGCCCAGCTTCTCGGTCTTCTCCTGTTCTCTCTCCTTGCTCAGTGTGTACACGATTCAGCTGCTCCTCGTCCACCTTTAGTGATAACGATACTTGTCGATTTTGGGATCAGCCGCCATCCCATCTCTCTTACGACTCTGGTTCTACCTCCAAAACCAGGAAATTCGGTGGACAACTTCAACCCGCCCCATTCCGGGTCATTACCTTTCGCACTGGTCACTTGGTGAAAAGCCTCTGATACGACCTCTGTAGCAGTTAGTTCGATACCTCTTTTATTCATGTATTATATGGATCTGATTGGGCTCCAGCATGGTCTCATTGGTGGAAGAGGACGAGGAGGACGATGACCTCGCCAGCGAGGAGTGTGAGGGCAAAAAGAAGATGCAAGTCAAAGCTCAACAGGCGTCGCACACCAAGTTCCTGTTGATGAAAGGATTTTGCATTCCTGGCATTGGTAGGCTTGACCTTTTGATATTGAGGAGGTTGTACAAAAGTTGACCTTATTATTGAATGTGGTTCACAGTCCAACTCCGAAATCAGAACACCAGCGACAACATCGTGGTGGAGTCGTGCATGCTCAGGATGCAGCTGCGACAAACGCCGGTTCGCAGCCTGTTGAAAGAAGACGGCGCCCCTCTGGACTTCTCCAAAACCGGCCCGGCCCTGCTGCCGTCCGTCCTCACCCGCTGCTTCCCGAGTATTGCGCCGACTCCGGCCCGGTGCTCCGGCTACTCCCCCGAGGACCTGCGGGCGAGCGCCCAGCTAAGGAAGAGCCTGGACGGAGCCGGAGACAAAGGGGCGGACCAGATGGACTTGTTCCGGGAGCTGGCTCACCTCTGCGTGCCGCAACCCGGACGCAGCAGGAGCCTGCAGCAGTACCTGGAGGTAAGTCTCCTTTCACAGCGGACGCAGAAGCCAGCTTTTGCACGCTTCAGATGGCTCATTCCTGCGATACCTCGGATGCGGAGGGATTCCGTGTTGGTGCCTTTCAGACAGAACAGTGGCTTTGATAGGAGACGAGTCACTCTTACCACCATCCCGCCTCTGTTACGCCTCGAAAACCGGGAAATTCCACGGGTCGACTTCAACCCCTTCTTTTTGTGTCAGTATCTTTTACACAGAACACACGGAAAAAAGGCACAGTACTCTAAAAGGGGGCTATTGTTGTTCTGTGAAAAGGTATTGGCCCCCTTCTCAAATTCTTATTTTTGCATAGTTTCCCCACTTTAAGATAATCAAACAAATATCACCAAAGTGAACTTCAAATGCGGTTTTTAAATGGTGATTTCATTTGTTAAGGGAAAAAACTGTTGAAAGTTACCTGGCCCTGTGTAAAAAAGTAATCACCCCCCTCGTTTAACCATGAATTCATTGTGGCCGTCAGCCTTTTTTGTTCATTTTCACTGATCAGCCCCAAGCCTGCATTCAGATGCCGCCACGGAAGTTACAAGGGCCTGTGCACCAGGAGGAGGCTAGGAAATTCCGTGGGTCGACTTCACCCTTTGCACCTTTCACCCCAATCTCTAAGATGTTCCCGCTGTTGTCCTTTTCAGGATTTACATGAGGAAGGTCAGGTTCTCAAGGTGGGCGGCTACGGCATTCGCTGGGTGCTCACAGAGCACGCCGAGCCCTGGATCCTCACCTTCAACCCCGGGAACTGGTCCCAGCCGCAGGGCACCCCCAGCGGGTGTCCCTCCCAGCACAACATCCCCTTCTTGCGCAAGAGGCTGCGGCCCAAGCCCCGGCGGGACGGGGACAAGGAAGAGGAGCCTCCGGGGAAAAAAGCGGCAACAGGCGAGAGACTCGACACGGAGGAGCGGCCGGTAGAGCCGGAAAGCCGGGAATGCGCGGGAACGCTTTTGACAGGACGAGAAAGCAACGAGACGGAGGAAAAGTGCCATTCCACTGAGGACAAGGCAGAGGGCGAACAAGCTGCTTTGACACAACAGGCCGACCTTCAGGAGTAAGTTTCACGCAAAGATACTGCATCAGAGACATTAAGTCCACTTTGATTTTTACACAGCGTTGCGGAATTGCATCTTTCCTCGTTTTTGAACAGTCTTGTTTTTTTCAAGAACATTTTTTTAAGTATAAAGTATTTTATTCTTTAGGAAAATCTTAATCTTTGGACGAAATCCTAATCTTCATTTAATTTTACAAGAATATAATATTTCTTGCAATTGATGCAATTATATCGTATTTTTAAAACAGTCATATTTTTTCAAGAATTCTCTTTCCAAGTATAAATTTGTATTTTTTGAGAGTAGGTGTTTTTTTTTCCAAGAAAAAAATGATTCATTAGTGTCAAAGTATTATTTTTGGAAAAAAAGTCATATTTCTTCTGAGTAGCGATATCATTATTTTGGAAAAAAACGTAATCGTAGAAGAATAACCTTATTTTTTTCAGTCGAAAGTATTAACCTTAGTTGAAAAAGAGTAGAGTTCCATTTTTTTTTGGAGACGAGTTGTTTTACAGTTTTTTTTTTAAAGTAAATGTTACAATAAATTAGCTTTTTTTTTTTTTCTTTAAAAAAGACATTTTTCACAAATAAAAGATTCCAATTTTTGACACATACTGTTACAATAGCCCCTTTCACACCGCCTGTTGAAATCAGGTATTTTTTTTGCCTTTACGTGCTGTGCAAAAAGTTGTTTTCTTTTGCCGCAGGGAGAGCATGAGCTTCGTGAGCCGCCCGTGGCGCCTGGTGGACGGGACGCTGAACCGTCAGGTGTGCAAAGGCATGCTGGAAGGCGTTCTCTACCACATAATGTCCCGTCCCGGCATCCCTCAGTGGAGGCTGCTGTCCTACTATGAGGGTGTGCTGCAGCCCGTCGTGGTTCTGGAGCTGGTCCAGGTGGGCAAAAAAAAAAATAATAATAATAAGAAGAATACATTTTCACCGGCCCGACTTCTCTTCCTCATTCCTCAACCCTTTTTGTCCCGTCCGTCTCTTGCAGTCTCTGCTGGAACTGGGCTGCGTGACAAAGAGAACGCTGGTCAAAAGAACCAAGCCCGCTCTCTTTGGACCCCCAACGCCAAGAGAGCCGACGACAGAGGAGCGAGAATGTGTTTTTTACGAGCCGATGGTCAGCTGCTGTCTCAGACTCGCTCAGGTGCTGCCCAATGAACGCCACTGGAACCACTGTGGAAGCTAACCGCAGCTAACTATTATTTTTTTTAAATCCTTGTGAATTCAAATGGAATAAAGACTTAACCTCCCAACTTTATACTTTTGAAAAATACTTTTTTTCTGAAGAAAATCAACTTCATGCTCACAATATAACTGAGAAAAAATACAGTAACTGCAATAACTTTTGGCGGGGGGAGTTTGACTTTTTTTCCCCTTGGAAAAAAATACTTCCATTTTCCTAAGATTACATTGAAGAAAACAAATCTAAAAGTTATATTTTTGAAAACAAAAGAAAAGAAATGGAAGCACGGTGAACAACTGGTTAGCACATCAGCCTCACAGTTCTGAGGACCGGGGTTCAAGTCCCGGCCCCTCTGGTTTCCTCCCACATCCCAAAAACATGCATGAATTGAAGACTTCTCAATTGCCCATAGGCATGAATGTGAGTGCAAATGGTTGTTTGTTTCTATGTGCCCTGCGATTGGCTGGCGGCCAGTTCAGGGTGTACCCCGCCTTTTGCCCGAAGACAGCTGGGATAGGCTCCAGCACGCCCGCGACCCGCGTGAGGAGAAGTGGATATGTGAAATATTGGCAACTATGACTTAATAGGGACCACGTTATTTCTGTGTTTTAATGATTGTGCTTTTCTGAAATGCCTTAGTTCAGTTTGAATAAATGGCACACATCATACAAATTCTTTTCGGGGATGTCAACTGTATAATGGAAAAATGCTACTTTTTTACTTAAAAAAAAAAATCCTAAAATAGACTATTCCAGTGTGTTTCATATGGGCTGGAGCTAAATGGCCCAAGTCTGGCATAGTACCCAGACTGACTGACTTGTGACAGGCAACATAGTGCCCTAGCATCCAGAGTACCGTGAAATATCAAAAGAAAGTTGTGGTCGATCAGCTGCTTTTTCGTTTTATTCGCACAAATGACAAAATTCTCAAGCCACTATTCCTATGAAGCGCATGTCGTGGTTTTAAGTGTGTGCTTCGCTCGTAGAGGTCTTCCTCTGGGAAAGCACCAGCTCCTTGACTTGTGGTGTCAAAGGTTTGAACTGCGTTAGGATACTGGACGTCTCCTCTTCGCGCTTCTGCCCTTGACTCTGGCTCGTCAGTTGCTTCACCACCAGGCTCTGATAGGCGCTAAGCAGCTCCTGCTTCTCCGGGGGTATGCGGCCCGTCAGGGTACCTATAATATGAGGTACGCAGCGTCCTGGAGCGTGCAGGATGCAGTGAGTGCTGTCCTGAAACAACAGCACACTGGTGAGGTGGAGGACCAGGGCGGGCTCCTCGGTCTCGTTCAGCTGCTCGGTCAAAGTCTGGCGGTGCAGCAGGAAGGCCTGTCTCTCTTTTTTCTTGTCGGCCTTCTTCAGCATGAAGCCGCACGCTTCTGCGGAGGTCTCAAAGTTGGCCAGAAACTCTTCGATTGTTTTACCATTCAGACAATTGTGCAGCTTCATCAGCGGTGCTTTGGTCTCATTGGAAACTTTGGCCAAAATCTTCAACCGTACCTCGTTGGTTAGGGCGCCGGGGTTCTCAACGGACATCATCATGTCGGTGGCGATGAAGTTGACGAGGATGTTGGTGACGTCGGTGCCTACGGTTTTTAAAACGTGCTTGGCAATGATGACCTGGGTTTCATCAGAGAAAAATTTGGTGCCTTTTTCAAAGAGCCTGATGTTGTTGTACAGGTTAGTGAGCTCCTCCTGCAGATTCTTCACTGACTTTTTGTTGGCGCCTGAGAGTGAGCAGGTGGTGGACAAGAACAAACTCCGCAGCGCTTCCTGGTAGGCTTTACTCAAAGGCCGCTCTAAATGCTCCGCCAGCTCAGAGAAGATTTCTTGTGGACAGTCGTTCACTTTGTCCTCCAGTACAGCTACGATTTCTTCCCGGGTCATAAAGGAGGCTTCCTCCTTCTTATAACGAGGTTTGGGTTCTTCATCTTCATCGTCTTTCCTCCCTTTCTTCTTGGTTTTACGAATTCGGATTTCCCTGGCGTTGCCCCCGCCGCCCGCTTTCACCGTCCCGCTGCCCTCCGTGGCTTTTCTCTTGCGCTCTCCGTCTCTCTTGTCCTTTTTGGACGGTCCGGAGTTTTCCGCAACCACGGACGCTCGCTTCAGATCCTCTTCAGCTATCAGCAACACAGGATCACTCGTGAACTCCTTCTGAGCTTTCCGTTGTATGGAATCCTCAAATAGACCAAAGCACCGGCTGATCCATTTTTCACTGACGACAACTGTGCCTCCCAGGACTCTGGCAGACGATTGCACGTTGGTGTTCCTCGTGGCCTGGTTGATCAACATCCCCACGTCCTCCTCCGACAGGCAGCTCGGCAAAATTGGCTGCATGTCGATCCACGCGGCAGAGGTGACGGCTTCCTCGACACAGGCCTCCGTCTGGTCAACCAGAGCCTGGCTCACACAAGCCGTGCTGAGGAAAAGCAGCTTGTTGCACTTGAAGCGCTTTTTTATGTAGCTCTTGGGCTCGGGGATTCCCAACCGGATCAAAGAATCAAACTCTAAATACCCATTCTGCCGGAGGAAAGAATCCACCCAAGTGTTCTGCGTTTTGGAGTAAATATCGGGGATGTATACGGTGTTGTCTTGTCGCCCTCCGACAATGGTTCCTCGAAGGCGGCCGGTATTCACCAGCTCCTCCAGGACGGAATACAGGAGATGCTCGTGGAGTCCAAAAGCGCCAATCACTCCGGCGACAGGCGTCGGTCGAGTGATGGCGCTGAAAAGCCCTCTTATATTGGCTGTGTGGCGGGCCACGAAGGCAGGCGTAAATAGGACTCCTCGGCTGTACTGATCCAGTTCTCCTTGGATCACCTTCCCGAGACGCTTGCAGAGCTCGTCGTTGAGGAAATCCCCTGGCAAATCGTAGCTCTTACAAAGCTCCGCGATGCTGATCAAACCGGCTTCCTGCAGCGTGTCGTTGACTTCCTCGGCCAAACGGTTCAGGTAGGTGTCATCGATGAGTTGGCCGAGCACAAGCTGGACACTTTTGTCAGACTTTGCAATGTCATTGGCTCTATTTTCGACATCGATCCAATCGACATTGATGATCTGTTGGAGTTCCAAAATATTCACCCGCCCTCCGTGACGGTAAAGTTCATCTCGGATTTCTCTGCTGATCTGCGCTGGGGTGACGTACTCCTTCCCGTCGAGCGTGTGCACCACATCCACTTTCTTGTCTTGCAAAAGTCTTGCGATAATCTCAATGCAATCCCTCTCCGACAACCGTTGCGCGGTATCGGCAAACTGCGCCCTCTGGAAATCAGCTGCGAGACGTCGAATTTCTTCCCACTCGCTCGCCATTGTTGCGGTAGATTTGCTGCGCTTCACTGGCAAAACGAGGAACGAGAGACAAACGTTATCGACACGTCAACGTACCAAGCACAAAGATGGGTTACATTCGCATAGCGAGATGCTACCCTGTCACGTTTCGTGTCCGTGTAGCAGAGTGGGGGGGGGGGAATAAAACACATCCAGACGGCAAATGATTAAATCCGGCACAAGTGTCTACTTGGGAAGACCGCGCGTCGCCTGGCGGCACCGGTGAGTTGAAAAGCAAAAGGAAGAGGAGCGAAAGCAATCGGACTAAGCGCCCGTCTTCTGGCAAGTGTGCGACACCATGATACAGATGCGATGAGAACGACGTCACTTGTAAGCGACACACATTCAAATAACTACATTACCCACAATCGCCAAGGCTGCTTCAATGTCATAGCGCGGTTAGTGCAGTAGAGCTCTTGAATTCGATTTGGACTCGTCAAAAATAACATTTCGGATATCCGTAACTACATTCTTTCTGTCTCAAATCGCCATTTCAGATATCTGCAACGTCATTTAGCCTGGGACGAATGACGCCACTTTTGCCATTCATGTGTATGGGGTTCGTCATGACAAGATTATCTGATGTCAGATATTAGTTGTGCTTGTTTCATCTGCCTGTGTTGTCTTTGACACATTGATGGAATTGGAGAAAAGTCCACGAGGGTTATAAAACAAAAGAATTGTTGAGCTTGCATAGAAAATATTGTGAAAATGTAAAAAGTGCAATTGATCTGCATTCAAATGCTTGGCCACAGAGCGATAGCCATTCACCTGTGATCTACTTTCCCTGTTAGTTAGGAAAATAAATAAATACAAATCTCAACAAGCCCCAAAAATGCCTTGGTGGTGGATTTGGAAGTTCTCACAAAAGACACTAAAAAGTGAGTCCTGACATTTGAAATGGGGACCTCTTGATCTGCACGCCAACGCTTTACCACTGAGCACCCGCTCCATCCGTTGCTAGTTTAAGCTTCAACCACGAGCTCCTTATGTGGCCTCTGCAAGAAACCGTGTGTCGACTCCGACACGCATTCCATATCTGTACCATTTCAAACAGTAAAGCAACCAAAGAAAAAAACAGAGTTGGGGGGGGGGGGGGGGGGGTTAAAGGGACTACTCTGCAGCTTAGCATGCCTTTATGGTCTAGGAGTATGATTCTTGATTTGGTTCAAAATGTCTGTGGTTCACATCCCAGATGAAGCCGAAAGATTTTCATCTCAACTTTTTAACTCCAATTTCCTTTTGGTACCTTTTACACAGAACAGTCACCAGGGACCTCATTTATAAACCGTGCATCGAAAAGGTTATGAATTCCTTCATAGGACTGAAATTGTGAATGTAAGTAATGACCATCCCTTTTCTTTGAACTGGAGCCAGATGAACGCCAGCCACTTGTCCCGCGGCCGTCGTAAAACCACCGAGATGCCGGTGACGGTGGTGGCCGTCTTCGCCGTCAGCTGGCCGTGGACATCGACAGCCGCGCGGCCTACATGGAGGAGTTAAAGCTTCGCCTTCGTCAACCCCCTACGGGAGCGCCTTCCTGGACGTCTGCAGCTGCTACCGGCCCTTTAACAGACACAAGAAGACAAACAAAATGGCCTCTGTTGCAGCTTGCAAGTCCAGTAAGGCTTAAGTCTCACTTTCCACAGTCACACGTACAGCGATGCCTTGCGATACAAGTTTCATTTGTTCCGTAACCACACTTAGAACTCAAGTTCTAGGCAGTCCTTAGCTGCTTGCAGCAGCCAATCAAGAGCGAGACAAGCGCCGACTCTCTTCCACTGCTTGCACTTGGGTTTTACCTCGTTTAGCTCCATGAAACAAGTCCAACTATCAAATCAGTAGTGGGAACGCAACTAACATATGGAGTCTTATCATCAACATCTGCGGTCATGAAATCCTTTGAACGCCTCGTGCTGGACCACCTCAAGAACGTCACATGACCCCTGCAGTTTGCCTACCAAGCAAACAGGTCTGTGGATAACGCAGTCAACATGGGACTGCACTTCATCCAAGAACACCTCAACAGTGTGGGGACCTAGGCGAGGATCCCGCTCGTGGACTACAGCACTGCGTTCAACACCATCATCCCCGAACTCCTCTCCTCCAAGCTTCTCCAGCTCAGCGTCTTGCCTGCCATCTGCCAATGGATTTACAGCTTCCTGACAGGCAGGACACAGCAGGTGAGGCTAGGGGACACTACTTCATCCGCACGCACCATCAGCATCGGGGTGCCCCAAGGATGTGTTCTCTCGCCGCTGCTCTTCTCTCTCTACACGAACGATTGCAACCTCAACGCACCCGGCTGTCAAACTCTTGATGTTTGCAGACGACACCGCAGTCATCGGCCTCATCAAAGATAGTGACAAGTCAGCGTATCGACAGGAAGTGGACCTGCTGGAGTTTTGGTGCGGCCGACACAACCTGGAGCTGAACACGCTCAAGACTGTAGAAATGATCGTGGACTTCAGGAGGCATCCTTCGCCACAGCTGCCCCTCACGCTGTCCAACAACCGTTGAGACCTTCAAGTTCCTGGGAATTACAGTCTCTCAGGACCTGAAGTGGGAGAACAACATCAACTCCATCCTCAAAAGGCCCAGCAGAGGATGTACTTCCTGGGGCTTCTGAGGAAGCACGGCCTGCCACAGGAGCTGTTGAGGCGGTTCTACACAGCGGTCATTGAATCAGTCCTGTGTTCATCCATCACAGTCTGGTTTGGTGCTACCACAAAAAAGGACAAACTCCGACCGCAACGGACAATCAGGACTGCCGGAAAAATCATTGGTACGCCCCTACCCACTCTTGAGGACTTTCATACTGCCAGAACTAAGACAAGAGCATGCAAAATCCTCATTATGGTGGTACTCGGAGAGCTAATTATATTTTTAGGTGGTACTTGTAAAATGTTTGAGAACCAGATTGATGGATGTTTTAAATACTGAAACCACTTGCCATACCCACACATTTGTTTACAACCCACAGATATGATTAGGTCGATATGACACGTCCGTTTTGAGCTTGGTGCCTACAGCGACGCTTAAGCTAGTGAGGGCAAAGTCGTCAGCACATTCCATGTGTGTGGACTGCAAGAGCAAGGATGCCGGCAAAATGTGTCGCCTATGGTTGTGCACAACACTGTACAGTCACAACAAGGGAACTGGGAATAACCGTTTACAGGTAAACATATTTTTCTGACTTGTTTTCTCCAAATGTTCTATATCGATAGCAAATGGTTTGGCATTCACCCAAAAAAGTCAATTTCTTGAAAATTGGTTAAGAAATGAACAAGCTACGACTTAATTTCAATGTTCATTACCTATGATGGGAACGTCGCCCTTCCCAACATAGCCGCCACGTTAGCGTATCAACCCTCATCAGTTGGTTGGTTGAAGCGTGACGTCACTGACCTTGTCGTCCAAAACCGGAAGAACAAGGAGCGTTCTCATCTGATCGTTATGTGTTTGTTACTCTTTACACTACCGTTGCTTCCGTCCGACGCCATTTTGATGAAACCGAGGCGAGAGGGGAAACTGTCGTGTGCCCGTCTCCCCGCCCTGTGATTTTTAGAAGGAGACCATCTTTTTTTTTCTTTTTACACCTTTTTGTCCTCCTCGCGCCGAGGAGAAGAAGGAGCACACCCCGATGGACCCGGAGAGGAAAAACGCGCCGTTTCGGGGGTAGCGGAGGCTTATCGTTAGCCATAGCTTGTTAGCTCGGCAGCATTCGGTTTTCGGCTTTCTCTGCATTTCTGAATAATATATTGTCTTCTCGGTAATGGGGGGTACTTAGCGTTGACCTAAATCCCGTGGACTCGTTCTGTGGACTGTTTTGTGACGAACTGAGGGTGGGGAAGTCCCCCACCGCACAACCGCCACTGCCTGGACTGCGGTTAGCAACATTAGCTGCTAACCAAGCGGCCCTCCCTCGCTTTCGTTCCTCTTCTGCCGCAAAAGGACTACTGGTGGCGGACGTGGCCACCGATAGAACGCCGCTCTCTCGGTAGAAGCGAGCTCGGACTGCATTGGGCCGCCCTTGGTTGTATTTTCGGGGCGTTTGTATGTGTCGCTTTGGTTTTGGACTCGAGAGGACTTGACAAAAAGGCACATGGCCTTTCATCTCTTGCGTTGGGATTAAACAAGGACTCTGCGTCATTGACTCGCCCTCCATTTTTTTCCTCCTTTTTTGTCCAGTGTCTCAAGCCCAATTTGACGTATTAAAAAGTTACCAGGTTTGGCCTCCTGTGATTTGAGTGTTGACGCTGTTTTTTTTTTCGTTTGTTTGGTTATCCAAAGCCTGTGTCTCTATTCCACCCGTCCCCAACCCTCTCCCCCCCCAACCCTTGTTATATATATATAAAAAAAAAAAAGTGTGGCAAAATGTCGTGTGTTCACTACAAGTTCTCCTCCAAACTGGACTACAACACGGTCACGTTCGATGGGCTGCACATCACCCTGAGTGAGCTCAAGCGGCAGATCATGTCCAGGGAGCGCCTCAAGGCCACAGACTGCGACCTGCAGATAACCAACGCGCAGACGCGAGAAGGTAAGCACTGACGCCACTATAATAATCTACATAATAGGCTATATTTTTCATTCAACTAGGGCTTGGCTAGTACCGATGCTAGCCTTTTTGGGTATTGGGTTTTCGTGACGGCTGCTGTTAACCAGGTAGCAATACATAACTTCGTCAGGAGTTGGCGCTACACTGGCGGTTTGACAAGTCGGCGAATCGCCATGTGTCAAGAGTAGGAAGAGTCTTTGTTTACAATTGTCATTTTGTTAATTGAAATGGCATGTATCGAAAGTACTAGTAGTATCCGCACCATTTATGCTGAAAGATAGATGCGGGTTTTGGAGCATCCAAGCAATGTATTTTTCAGGGATGTCACTGCTTATTTCAGCAAGACAATGCCAAGCCACACGCTGCATGTGTTACCACAGTGTGGCTTCATAGTAAAAGGTGAGAGTACTAAACAGGCCTGCCAGCAGTCCAGACCTGTCTCCCCGTTGAAAATGTGTGGGGTATTATGAAGCCTAAAATATGACAACGGAGACCCCGGACTGTTGAGCAGCCGAAGTTGTACATCAAGCAAGAATTGGAACCAATTCCACCTACAAAGCTTCAACAATGAGTGACCTCAGTTCCCAAACGCTTATCGAGTGTTGTTAAAGGGAAAGGTGATGTTACACAGTCATAAAGGTGGTGATGCAGGAATGTGTCGCAGGCATCAAATTCTAAATTAGTGAATGTTTGAAACAGACAAAAAAAACATTCAGTTTGAACATTGGCAGGTTGAAAATGATTTGCAAATCATTGAGTTCAGTTTTTATTTACATTTTACACAACATCCTAACTTGATGGGAATTGAATGTCATAAGAGGACACGAGAAAAGGACACATGTCCAAAATTTAACATGAAGTTGGCCATTTTGGCAGACTGTTGAATGTAATTACTTATTGAGCCTGTGTGGTTAATGTTTCTCCTTGCTGAATAACATGATCATTTTTTTGAATGTTTTAAATTTTTCCACGATTTGTCTTTTTTCTAGAATACACGGATGATGAAGCCCACATCCCCAAGCATTCGTCTGTGATCGTCCGCAGAACGCCGATTGGTGGCGTCAAACCGGCTGGCAGGACGTTCATTGTGTACGTCTTTTTTTAAATTTTTTTTTAATATCCTAATTTGATGATGAAGGCTGTGGTTATTTACGGATGCCTCATCTGTTTGTCTCCGCAGAGATCGTTCTGACACGTCTGTGGCGGGATCGTCGAGACCCGTATGTAACAAAAACAAGCAAAAAAACAGCAAACACACCCAAAAAACAACACTCACGCCTCCTCTCACTCCTCTACCCTCTTCCTTCTTGGCGACATGCTGTCAATTGCGTCATGTCCATTTTATGTTGACAGTTCTACATGTGATTGGCTGTCTCCTGGGGAGTGGGAGGGCGTCATAAGGGTTTAAATTGTTCGTTGTTTACGACAAGTCAAGCAGCTATTTACTGATGTTGTACTGTGTTTGCTAGCTTCAAAGGGAGTATGCACTATCCTGACTTGTGTTTCATATTGAAATGGCTTTTGTAGCCCGCTTGCGGTCGGGCAAATATTTGTCACCTAATGATAATAATAATGTCATATGATAATGATAATGTCATTGTATTTACTGTGAAAATAACATGTGGTTTACAAGCAATCAATGAAGTGAAGCGTGGCTGGGATTGAATGTAATTCTTGAGTGGGTGAATGGGGCGTGTGAGGAATCTTAAGTGATTTCTTTGATCTTTTTTTTTTTTTTTGCAGTTTGGAACATTTTGAATACACTCTTAATGTCATTCAGTCACATTTGTCAGCTGTTTCCTCATGTACAAGATGTTTTATGGTCTGCACATAAACCACACTTTAAGGGTCACATCTTTGATATTGCACACAGAAGACGTACAGACTAGCGCAGGGAGTTAAAAAAAACATTTTTTTTTCCTTCAGCAGCGTTTGAGTGGCACGTCAATGGTCATTGCTGTTGTAGTTGTCCTGTAAGCTGCAGAAGCCTGTCAATAAAGGTTTTCAAGCGAGTTCTGCATGTCAGAGCCGCTTTTGCACCACATTCCCTGTGTGTTCCCTCCGCAAATGCCCAGTTTAGTCTTTTTTTTTTTTTTAATCATGTAAAAATGCCTCCTTTGCGAATGAAAAGTGTGGTTTGTTAGTTGACTCTGGCAAGGTGACATTTTAAGCAGCCCCGATGGTAGTCGACAGATCGCAGTCTAAAGCCGGGCATACACGTTATGTTTTTTTTAAGGATGCTAACGCAAATATGAGAGAGTCAAGACTAACGATAGCTTTCAAGCTGTTGTTGCCTAGTGCCAAAACGAAATCAAGATGATGACATTGAATCGGTAGGTTCAAAATGCTAATGCTCAAAACAAAGCCTCGGAAATGAAGTCTTGCAGGTCGCCATAGCAGTGGACGGAATTTTGTATCGTTTTCTGTTTTATGGTACGACCAGTCTTAGGCGGCCGATTGTTTTACGCATGACCAAATTTCAAATGGTCAAGCGGGTTACGTCAGCGCAGTGTATGCCCACTTCAAGTTGTTAACGACTAAACATTTGTCTACTTATGATGCCAAAGTCTTCAGTAAAATCTTTGTAGATAATTTTTATTTTTTTGTTTGAAATTTGTTATTTTTTTTAACCTAGTTAATTATGGAAAAGGTGACAGCTTTGAGATTTCATCGCTCCGGGCTTGCATCTGAGGGACTGGCCACAATCCAGGATATCTGAGATTGTGTTGTAATACCTTGAATGTCTTGTATTCTGATTCTCCCGCAGACCGACTCCTCACCATCTATGTCTCTCGCCCAGCTCACCAAGGTAGAGTTTATGTTGACCCCTCCTCGAAGATAGCGCGCAACATTTTATGAAATATTTTGGACGGCTGATGATACATGCACGTTTTCCCCTCCTTAGTTTTAATCTCGACTGTTTTGTTGTTGTTTGGGTTTAATTTTTTTAGACCGCTAACCTGGTTGATGCGAATGCATCCGAGGAGGACAAGATTAAAGCCATGATGACTCAGTCCAACCACGAATACGACCCTATTCAGTTAGTATACACTCACTCTAACTTGTTGATTTTTCGCTCGGTCCTTGTGCACTTTGTGATATAGGTGGCACGATTGGATTAAAAGTGACACTGGGAAATTCTTTTTGTAGTTACTCAAAGAAGGCAGTCGGACCGCCGCCGGCTCACTACCTCTGTTTCCGTTGCGGAAAAACTGGTCACTACATTCGGCAGTGTCCTATGCTCCTGGTAATGATTGATTTGTGACGCCCATATATATTTTTTGTGAGTGTGGTTATTTGTGAATGAAAACTGCATAATTCGCAGGTCCAGGATAAGAGTGTGGAGGCTCCCAAGCAGGTGAGAACCAGCAAGGGGATTCCTCAGAGTTTCATGGTGAAAGCAGAACCGGGCACCAAAGGAGCCATGTTGACCAGCACTGGAGAATACGCCATCCCGGCCATTGACGCGTATGTTGAAAGTCTTTATCTACAATCACTGTGTCCCTGAAGGACTTTTTGGCCCTTGATGGGTAAATGTCTCTTTCACTGCAGGGAGGCGTATGCGCAGGGAAAAAAGGAGCGTCCGCCGTTCGTTCCGCATGACCAGTCGTCCTCTGAGGACGAATCCGATCCCATTCCCGACGAGCTGCTGTGCCCCATCTGCAATGATCTGATGACAGATGCTGTGGTCATTCCGTGCTGCGGGAACAGTTACTGTGACGAATGTGAGTATCGAACGAGTGAACTAGAATATCCTTTAGTGGAAATGCCGACCTCTGCTAGTGGTGAACTAATTACAAAAAGTGCCAATAGATGCACTAGTGCATGCCCTTTACTATTGCGAATCCTCAAAAATGACCATCAAATGTAGACCGTGCCTACTGTGAGTGATGTCGAGATTAGACGAAGTTTAATGTTGCCCATCTGTCTAGTACACCTACCTTCCATTGGGGCGAATTCTTTAGGAGTTCATCGAAGTATGAGCCCTGGAATGGGCCCAAAACTTAAGCGATGTTAACACAGCAGGTCAATTCAGAATTATTTTTTTTGGCCAATATAAAAACTTTTTTTTTTTTTCCCCACAGCCCGTCAGCGAAGCATTACAATCTTGCTGGAGTTAGCCTGTTTTATTTAACACTATAGTCTCGCGGAGTTGAGAACAAATAGTAAAATTGAACATGGCAGAGGAGGAACTGAGATCCTCAAGACACATTTACAAATCTGAAATCTTGACTTATTTTTGGTTTTACACATTTAATATTTTTGATATGCTTTTTAAGCATAAAATAGACTGCAACTTGCTTCTTGTTACAGTTGGTACAATTACTCGAGTGCTCACTTTATTGACGTTTCAGGCAAATAAATACGTATTTTACACAAATTTGTAGGCTTTACAGGATCAGGATTTTTGGGACCAAACAGCGAGTTTAAAAAAACGATAACCAATCCGATCACAAGCTGGAGCAATGTGTCTCTTTAAATGACCTGTTCATTCACTGTATGTATTTGTGTACTTAATTGCTCCCAAAATTATATTTACAATAAATAATGTATCTTTGTTCATCTATTTATGCCAGTGAGGCATAGTGACAGCCAGAACAAATGAATGGTCTTCTATTAGATGGCAGGAAGTACATACAGTAATTAATGTATCCCCTTCTGTGACATTTTTGTGTTGGTGTGCCGTGAGATTTTTCAATTGTAAAATATGTTCCTTGGCTCCATAAAGGTTGGAAATCACTGCTCTAGTCAAATCGTGTATTCTAATCAGTCAGGTCAAACCAACATTAGAACATGACAGATATAATGGGTGCTAGCTTACTGTAATCAAATTACTTCACCCACACTAAAACTTTAGAGCATGATTCAACAGAACGGCGGCATGTTTATGTACAACCGTGCTAGCAGTAGCTCGCTAGGGTACATCATGTTTTTGTTGCCTGCTTGCAAGCCGTATCGTATTAAAAGTATGTGAACATACCTCAAGCAAGCCTTAAACAAACATACTCTCCTGCCCTGAGCACACAGTCTGTCCAACACAGCCAAGGTTTTTTTTTTTTTTTCAAATAACTCTTATTAGGCGTCAGATAATTACAGTATTACGTCAAAAGACATGAGACAAGGCTAAAAATAAACTAGCTTTTGGATGCAAATATACTGTCCCCGATGGCGACGCGGAGTAAATGTCTTTTGCGCATTGATTGGCTCTGCGAATTATGACATTAAAGCCGATCAGCATAAAATGCTAATTATCGGCCGATACCGATCAGGCTGAAAAAAATCGGTGTAAAGTCTACAAATTTGTATTGTACTACTTTGCTGAGTAGTTGTTATATTGTTACGTCGTATATTAAAACAATGGCAATAATTGTTTTAAAGTTTAGAATCTGGATTAATGAAATTGTGACCTGTGAATCTGGATTTGAATCGAATCGCCAGATACTAGGCAATTCACAAACCTAGTAAATAGTACTGTTCTTATTCTTCCTGCTTTCGAGGGCTTCAACAAACTCAGTCATCAAAGTTTGCTGGCTTCTCTATTCTGATGACAAGTTGACATAAAGTTCTAAGAGTCCCAGGAATGTGTGCAACCACACACACAACTCTTTGAGTTAGAAAATCCCCCCAGCTGGATATATGAGTTTAATCAGTTACAGGTGTTCATTGTGAAATAGTCTCAAAAACGTATGCTTCAAAACAAGCAGAAAACATTTTATGGTCAATTTCCCCTTTTGGTCCTTCAAAGACCATCCGTCTTACTTGAGCCAATTCAGTTTGACATGTTCCAGCGTGGAACATGAACTCAAAGCCTGTTTTTTTTTCCTCCAGGTATCCGAACAACCTTGTTGGACTCTGAGGAACATATTTGCTTCACATGCAAACAATCAGATGTTTCGCCCGACAACCTCATTGCCAACAAGTTCCTTCGACAGGTAACGCGTGCTTTTACACCTTATTGTCCTTTTACAGTTGGATTAAGTTGTTTCCTATTTTGCCACGCAGGCTGTGAACAACTTCAAGAATGAAACCGGCTACACGAAACACGGGCGCAAACAAATCCAACCTTCAGCTCCTCCTCCTCCACGGCTTCACCTCCTCAACAGGCCTCTGCAGTCCAGGCAGCAGGACCCCCTGATGGCCAACATTTCCCACCCACCACCTCCTGTTCTTCCTCACGCTGCCGCTACCACGAGTGTGGCTGTCCCTCAGGATCGTACCCCGCCCGCGGCACCCCCCGCCACTAACACCCCCACCCCTACGCCTTCGCCGCCCCCTCACGCTGACGTCACTGAGGAAAGGAAAGAAGCATCGCCGGTTCCACCACCGGTCGTTGATCACGGTTCTCCTCGGGTCTCCGCCAGTCAGGACGAGCCACCCCCGCCAGGGTGAGTTCAACAGACTATGCAGCACCAAAACCGACGGCACATCCACAGTGTTAAAATGTATCTCTGCTTTTTGTGTGATAGCGAGTCGGACCCGCCTCCACCCATTGTGATTCAAGGCCCAACTAAAAACACGGAAAGCAGATCACAGGTGAGTTGGTTTGGATTATAGGAAATCTCTCATAGGTCATATTTAGACTGGACAGTGACAAAAATTCAAACCTTTTGCAATTTAGCCTTGTCCATCTGTCTTGTATGCTTGCTTCAAATATGGGAGCAATCAAACAAACCCGCATAGACAAGTTTGCCTTTGAAGGAACCTTGAAAAGGATTAACGAGTCCAAAATTACCGACTTCCCACCTTTTTGGTCTGTTCTTGAGACTTTGTCCTGCAACCTGTTGTGACAAACGTGTTCACAGAATTTCGCATCAATTGGTTAAACCGATGTCGCGCAGAATTTTTTTTAATTCTAATGGGCTCTAAAATTATGGTGGGCCATACATAGTACTCCAAAAATGAGTCATTTTGCATTGATGGATGAAACTGTTGTGGAGGGCAAAAATGTTTTCTAAACTGCCTTTAAAGAATGGTGACCGCCCTCAGTACTTGAGGAATTGCTTTGAGTAATTTTGTGTCGACAGTGAAACCAGCATTGGTGGAAATTTTTTTTTCTAATCGACCCCCAAAAAATATGTTTGGGCCATAGTACTCTTAATAATTACAAAGACTAAGTTAGCATCTAGGGGTGAAGCTAGTCATAGGGGCCAAATTTTCAATCTTCTCATGACAGCCCATAGTAAAAAAAATTTGGAGCGCAAAAAAATGTAAATTGTCGAACGAACCATGCAGTGAAAGCTCAGCCTAAAAAAAATGTCTGGTTTTGTCTCCACCTTTTGTCCTACACAGGCTTACAATTTGCCTCTCATCAGTGCACCTTCATCCTCGAGGCCTCCTCTTCTGTCAGGTAAGAAATCCACTCGCCACTTTTGATTGTAATAAAAAAAACCCAACAAAAAAACAAACCGTATGAGCAAATGACCGATTGTGTGCTTTGCTCTCTTTAGGTCCACATTCCCGGCCCCAGCAACCTCACAGGGACAGGGGGGGAAGACACTGGGAAAGGTGAGGACACTCTCAAAGGCACAGGTGTCAAAAATTCGACTGGAAACCAGGAAATATAATCACAAATATCTTGGATTGAGTCTCCTTCTAGTCTAGTGTTCATATTTGGTTAAAGAGAACTTAAATATGACTGTAGTCGCCTTAAAACGGGTTATGCATTGTAATTAGGATAAACAGTACATATTTGGCTTTTTTGGTACTGTACATATAAGGTAAGGGACACATGATCTAGCTGCACGACTACTATTCCGTAAACAAATACAGGCCCGCTCAACCTCAGGATATGTTCGGATTGTTCATTCCTAAAAAAAAAAAAAAAGAGAGAGAAACTGCTGGTGGACTTTATTAAAAAGATTTTTATTTATTTATTCAAATGTATTAATTCCATTGTAATTATTGAGTTTGAGAAGCTTAACATTTATTTGTGAATTTACTGATAGCAATTTCCAAATGTTTAAAATCTTTTTTAAATTTCAGGTCCTACAGAACCAGAGGCGAGCCCTCCTCCACCCACCTCCAGACGGCCCAGCTCCCTCTTTCCACGCCTTCCATGTACGTGTCGCCCTCCCTCTACCCGCCCCCACCGCAGCCATACCCTCCCCTGTACCCCACAGGCCCCGGCCTCCTCCCGCCGCCAACGTTGGGTTACCACCCTCAGCCCATGTTCCACCCTGGGCCGCCGGGCGTCAACCCCCCCTGGGGAGCTCCCGGCGGCCAGCCCCCTCTACTTACCCTGCCCTCCTCCCTCAGTCAGCCCTCTCTCTCCAAAGAAGACTTCTACAGGCAGCGGCACCACCGACAAGACAAGTGAGTAGTGAACGGCTAGCAATAATCCAATGAATTTATACCTACCATAATCCTGGTTTCAAACCCCAATTTCAAAACTTAACCTGAGTTTGAAACCCTGATTTGAAAATTTAGACTAGTTTAAAGCCCTAACCCTAGTTTTAAACCCTAAAAATTGCACTGTGGCCTAAACAGTGGACTTCTGTCTCTGAATAAGAAGTATTTGCTGTTCATGTGACACTGGTAAGGTACGGATTAGTTAATTTGATACAGTTTTAACAAATATTACCTTGTCATTTTACAGCATTACATCCAAACTTGACGAGTTCACAAAAGACTTCCACAAAGAGCTGATGAAGTACCGAAATGCACCAAAGAGGCAGAGACCTTCATATTCTAGGTAACCTCATTTTGTCATCATGTCAACACATTCAAAACAGCACATTCATCATGATAATCTAGAGCAGTGTTTCCCAACCTTTATTGAGCCAAGGCGCATATTTTACATTAGAAAATCTTACAGCATACCACCAAACAATTGTCACAAAACATATACATACGCTGAAGTGTTGTGTATATTCTCATCTCAGTTTAATCCCTAATGTAGCTCCTCAGTGTTAAATCTGGTCCTATTTACTTGGAAGACAGCGTTATTCTGTTGTATGAATGGCAACATCTAAATACATTGTGCTTTCTCCCATCTTGTGGAAGAGCACTTAAATATATACATGTAATATATACCACTGAACTAAGATACCTTATTTGTAGTAAAATCATTTACAATTAAGTGAAATTGGCTCATTTCCCGCAGCACACATGATGATCTCGTGAGAGTAGTTGGCAATTACAGTGTGCACTTTGGCTGTCACTAAAACATTAGCTGATACTCATTTTGCTTGCTTTCTCTCCTCCCTAAACAGATCACGATCGTATAGCCGCTCTCCGATCAGCCGCTCTTACACGCGCTCTCGCTCCAGGTCCAGATCCAGATCGAGGTCTTACTCGTACACCCCGAGTCGATCTCGATCACGCTCACGCTCCCACGGGCGGCCGTATCCTCGTTCACCTTACTCACGACGTAATGGACGCAGCTATGGACGCTCTCGATCGAGGTCCCGCTCCCGCTCGAGGTCGTACGGGTACCGCCGCTCTGGTTCGCCGCCTTCATTCCGTGCTGCTGCTTGGGAGGGGGCGGAAGGGGCGCCGCCGTTCCGGTCCAGGTCTCACTCCCGCTCTCCTGGCGGTTTCCGGAACCGCAGCCCCGGTGGACGAAAGCCGCCACCTCGTGAATTACCACCTTATGACCTGAAGACTCTCAGCCCCGGTTCTCACGAACGCTGGGAACGGGATAGCTACCGGCAGTGGGAGCGTGAGTACAGAGAATGGTACAACAAGTATTACAAAGACTACGAGAACCAACACCAGGTGCTGTATCACCGGGGCCGCGGTAGCAGGGAGAGGGAACGAGAGCGGGAACGAGTATCCCCCCTGCACAGGGAGTACTCCCCCCAAGGCAGAGGGAGAAGAGGTAGGGATGAGAAAGTGCCACCGACTCACAATCCTCCATCATCCTCATCAACTAAGACAAATGCCAAGCTCCTGAAGACCAAGAAAGTCAAAAAGAGGAGAGCCGGGGAGGATGGAGAGCAATCGCATCATTCTGTAGACAGAGGTGACGCCACGCCTGTCAGAGATGAACCCATGGATGACATCCTGTCGCCAAACAAAACGCCCCCCATCTCCTCCAAGCCAGCATCCTCTACTTCCAGCTCCAAGGCTCCTGCCTCCAAAATCACCACGGCACCCGCAAAAGCCTCGGTCAAGTCCATGTCCAAGACTGACAAGGCCAAGAAGGAGAAGGGTCAGAAGGTAAAACCTAAAGCAAAGACTGATGCTTCCAAAGTCAAAAGCGACAAAGTCAAGAAGAAGACTGGTGAGTCTGTTGTGACCAAAAAGAAAGAGCCCTCTTCTGCTGTAGCTACTAAAACATCAAAAACCACCAAACCCAAACCCGAAGAATCCCACAACTCGATAGCGCCAAAAAAGGAAAAGTCTAAAGGCTGTTCTGTGAGGCCACCCCTCCTAAAGACACCCCCATTGTTCTCCCAAGGCCTACCTCTGCCGCATCCATCTCTCCACGAGAGCCTTCGGCCTGGCAATGACAACCGAGGGCGAAGAGACGCCCCGCATGGCGGCGGCCTCATCCCTCTGCCCCACCAACAAGTGCTCCCTTACCTCCACCGACCTCCTTTGCGGCTGGGTGAGGAGGGCCGCTCCTTACTCGGGTCCCCGCCTGGAAAACTCCGGAGACTGGATGGACCCGGGATTGGAATAGAGGTCTTCTCGCACCTGCACGACACTCATCAGTCGGCACTCCAGAGATTCTCGCACGCGCCTGACAGACCAGGTCTTCTTCCTGTCCTGGTGGGCCGAGAGATTCTCTGGGCGGACAAAGACAGAGGCGCTATCAGACCTCTCATGGATTTGCCGGTGGGTCTAACCGCAATACACCCGAGAAACCGCCTCTACACAATTATCCATTGCCGCTAGAGTTTGGTTCAGCCAAGAAGCACCACGTAAATTCTAATGTAATTAAAAAGCGTAAGTATAATCAGGTTGCACATAGGTCAATTTTCAATGTGAGAAACCCCACATGTGATCAGGGAAGAAAATTGCTGTCTGCCAACAGCTCTTAGACATTGTTGTCTAGTCCATATGACCAACACGGCACACCACATGCATAACCATGTGTGTTGTAGTACCAAGACTGACCTGTGTGATGCAGCATTGTGCCACGGCATTCAGGCAGCCGGGTGTCTTGGGCATTACCAATGATATATGCTGAAATAAGTTATGTAGACCAAGATCAGTATATAGACGACATCTCATCTTGGCATGTGAGACTCGTAGTGTACTATGCAGCAAGCAATAAATTAGAAGCTATTACAAATTGAGTTTTATGTCCAAACGAACCATAAATGTCCAATTAGGCCAACCTAACATGTAGTGCTTGTTCTGTCTATCCAGGTGAAGCCAGTGACCCAGAGAAGCATCCCTCTGAACAGAGACCTTGGAAAAAAAGACAACCCCACCTCAGACAGATCATCCTCGGACACTGATAAGACCACCGCAGACCGATTCGGTGCTGCCAACAACCCGGATGCGGACAGACCCGCCGGTAATTCTGAAGGTGTTGACGCAAAGGAACGGTCGTCTTCCTCTGACGGGGGGGTCTCCAGAGAAAAGGCTGGGGAGAAATCCTTGGTGTCTGACAAAGACGCTGACCGGAACTCGGGAGTAGACAGAGAGCGGGAAAGTAACTGGAGAATGGACAGAGAGCGGGAGAGAGGTTCAGATCGGGGGCGGGAAAAAGTCTTGCGCTCAGACAGAGACCGGGAAAAAGCTTTGGGATCAGACAGAGATCAGGAAAAAACTTCGGGGTCTGACAGAGATCGGGAAAGAACCACAGGATCTGACAGAGATCGGGAAAGGGGTTCAGACAGAGACAGAGATCGGGAAAAGACTTCGGATCGCGAAAGGGGTTCTGACAGAGAGCGGGCCAAAGGTTCTAACAGAGACCGAGAAAAGGGTTCAGACCGTGATCGCGCGAAAGCATCGAGTTCGGACCGAGATCGTGCAAAAGCTTCAGATAGAGAGAGAGAAAAAGCCACTACTTCTGACAGAGATCGAGAAAAAGCTTCAGGATCTGACAGAGACAGGACTGTGGTATCTGAGAAAGAGCGCGACAGAGCATCTGGATCAAGCTCAAAGAAGGTCTCGGCAGTGAAAGACGCTGATGTAGGCGAAAAGTTGCAGAAGACTGAGCATAAAAACGCCGGTAGTGCAGCCAGCAGATCTGTTTGCTTGGACAAAATGACCATCGCGGAGAAATTGGCCATCGGCAAGAAGCAGGGACACAACCAGGAGAAGCCGAGCAATTCCTCCAAGGAGGCCATGGAGAAAGCGGCAAAATCAGATCGGTGGGTCATGCGAAGTCTCGTGGTTTTTTGGTTTGTTTTCTTTATGCCTGTTTGATCATTTACTTGTCTTTCCAGTAGTGTTTCCAAGGAGAGAGCAGCGAAGACTGCATCCACCGGGAAGAAACCTGACCCCACTCCCAAAGAAGGTGCGGTGCGTCCTCAAGGCCACGTGTCGACATTACATGACTTTTTGTTTGGTCTGGATAACACTGGATCTGGGTGAAGTGTGAGATGCAGTAGTTCAAAGATGAGAGCTTTGTGGTCCTAAAATCTAGTGTGGAAGGGGAGATTCTATGCTTTTGTTGTTGTTGTTACAATGTTAAACGGTGACCAGGAGCGCTTTTGTCAAAATACCCCAAAGATGAACAGTTACAAACCACTTTCCACTTGCATATGTCAGCCTTCTGTAACTTGGGCTGTTTTGAGGGGGTGGTCATGGCTCATGCTAATGAGCCACTACTCGTCCCCTCTACTACTGGGCCAATGTAATCACCAGGCCACTAAATTACACTCATCCAATAGAAATTGATCAAGAGCTGAATTGAAATGTAGAAAGTGAGGCTTTGAAAATTAAAAAACAAATGAATTGTAGTTTAGAGGTAAGTGGAATTTTGGGGGATTTTATTTTGTCCTGGAAAATACAGAACTATTGGGAAGGTTGCATCAGTTGGACTGATGTGTGTCAGTTGCCAAATGCGGAATTGGGTTGGAATTTGTGAAATTTCTTTTTTTTTTGGTTTTCTTTTTGTGAAAGGTTTGAGTTGGTTTTCTCTTCTTTGTAGGGAAAGACGGGGAGACAAAAACGGCGAGGACCAAGCCCAAGATCAGTCGCAAGGTCTTATCCAGCCAACCTGCCAGCGCCGCCAGGTAAGAGGTTGATGCATACAGCACTGTTTTTAAGAGCCTCAATCTAACTTTCTTTTTCCTTCTTTCGTTCTTTCCATTCATTCAGCAGACCCACCCAGGAGCCTAAACTAAATTCTGGAGAGGAAGAAAAGAAGAGGGACTCTTCGGCAACTTTGAATCAGATGATTCAGTCTAGCCCCAAAAGCGCTGGGGAGGAGCTCCTCATTCAAGTGCCTCCTCGCTCCAAGTGGGAGCGGGAAGATGACGAAGAGGAGGACGAGCAGTTGGCTGCGGTGGTAGCGACTCCTCAAGAGATTCCCAAAGAGCCGTCACCTGTCCCCAAGAAGACTGAGGCAACGTGGATTGACAAGAAGGCTTTGGCCAAGGAGGAGAAGAAGAGGGTGCCCAAGGACGAGAGCAAGGCCAGCAAACCCACCAAAGTCAAGATTGTCCGAGACGAGAGGAAGGCGAGTAGAGGGGAAAGGGGATCCAAAGCAGAGGTAAGAGAAGGGAAGGAGCGAGGTTCACCCGGGAAGGAGGAGAAGAACGTTAGCTGCCCGGAGCCCAGGAGGCAGCGCCTGTGCTCGGATCTGGCCCGCGAGACGGACGAGGCCTCCTTTGTGCCCGACTACAGCGAGGGTGACGAGGCCTCAGACAGCAGCCCCACAGCCAGCCAGCGCTCCAACAGCAACCGCAGTGACTCGCCCTCCGCCGCCTCTGCCTCGACCGGCGCCGCCGCCACTGGTGACAGGAAGAAGAAAAAGAAACACAAGAAGCACAAGAAACACAAGAAGCACAAGAAGCACAAAGTAGCGGAAAAGGAGGGTGGTGAGCATAAGGACCATAAGCATAAACACAAGAAGAAGAAACACAAGAAGAGCAAAGACAAGGACACTGAGGAAGGCAAGGCTGAGGAGGAAGAGCCGCAGGGTGTAGCTGGTGCGCAGATCTCCAAACCTTGATGCCACTTGGAAATCAAAACAGCAAAATGACACACAGATGAAGTCAAAGCTGAGGTAGAACTGCCATTAGGAATCGCAGCTAAAACCCGGGCCTCTCAACTATAAGAACAGTTGGAAGTCAAAAGAGCTGAGACAACGGGACGTCGAGGCTGATGTTGAAAGAGCCGGGAATTGAAACCATACGTCCAAAACTTGTCACTTGGAACTCAAATGAATACAACGCTGAGGGTGTCAAAACTGAGGTGAAGGAAGAGCCGGAAGCCAGACCTCCAACCTCGACGCCACTTTGGAAATCCATTTACTCAGGGATACACAGGAGCTTAATGTCTCCGCCTGTTATTTCACTGTACATAAAACCAGGAAGTCTTGGTCCCCTCCCTCCCTCCCTCGTGAGGAACTTGGTCTCTTCCCTGTGAAGGATCTCACGCATTAATGGCGTTTACCTGTAAATATTCATTCTTAGTCACACTTTCATGGCTAATCCTATGTTTCAGGACGGTTTTCCTTGCTTCGCCAGGATGTGAATTAATGGCGTGTACCTGTAAATATTCCTGGTCACTCTTTGATTGTCCTACCTTTCAGGACGGTTTTCTGCATTAGGAGTTCAAGCGAATTGTGGCGTTGTCGTTTGAGACTTGTTTTGTTAGTATTGCACTTAATTAGATAGATGTGTGACCATTCATGGGCTTGGAAGGTCAACAAATCTGTTGTGGAGTCACGCAACACTGGATACGAAAAACAAACAAACAAACAGGTGTGTGTTTAAGCAGAGTCGATCGAATTGATTTTGTCGTAGTTTTCCCCAGTCTGATTGTGTGAGTGGACAGAAACAGGATTCTTACTAATGACTTGTTCCTGATTCTTGCTTCTTTTTTTTTTTTTTTTTTTTTTAAATTAAAATGTTTTGACCCGAAAAATCCCTTGTTTTTATTAAACATTGTCGTCCAAACCCGGCCGAAATGGAATCTTAAACGATTTGTGACTGCAAACTATGAAAATGTCTACCCTCTGTTGCCTCTAAAATTATACAAAAAAAATGATAGCCAAACATTTTGGGGGACTTAACAGCCTCTAGGATAAAAACAAAACAATGCGGAAATGCAAACCCCAATTTCAATGAAGTTGGGATGTTGTCTAAAATGTAAATAAAAACATTGCAATGATTTGGAAATCCTTTTCAACACATTCTATTGAATACACTACAAAGACGAGGTATTCAATGTTCAAACGAGAAAAACAAAAAATCCAGAAAATCACATCTGATTTTTAAAGACTTTATTAGCAAATTATGGTCGAAAATAAGTATTTGGTCACCTACAAACAAGCAAGATTTCTGGCTCTCACAAACCTGTAACTTCTTTAAGAGGCTCCTCTGTCCTCCACTCGTTACCTGTATTAATGGCACCTGTTTGAACTATCAGTCCACAACTTCAGTCACACTCTAAACTCCACTAGGGTCAAGACCAAAGAGCTGTCAAAACAGCAATTAGAAAATGGAAGACATACAAGACCACTGATAATACTGGATCCTCCCTGGATCTGGGGCTCCACGCAAGATGTCCCCCTTTGGGGTCAAAATGATCACAAGAAGGGTGAGCAAAAATCCCAGAACCACACAGGGGGACCTAGTGAATGACCTGCAGAGAGCTGGGACTAAAGTAACAAAGGCTACCATCAGTAACACACTACGCCACCAGGGACTAAAATCCTGCAATGCCAGACATGTCCCCCTGTTTAAGAAGTACATGTCCAGGCCCGTCTGAAGTTTGCTAGAGCGCATTTGGATGATCCAGAAGAGGATTGGGAGCGTGTCATGTGGTCAGATGAAACCAAAATGGAACTTTTTGGTAAAAACTCAACTTGTCGTGTTTAAAAGAATGCTGAGTTGCATCCAAAGAACACCGTAACTACTGTGAAGCATGGGGTTGGAAACATCATGCTTTGGGACCAGGACGACTGATCCCCGTGTAAAGGAAAGTATGAATGGGGCCATGTATTGTGAGATTTTGAGTGAAAACATTCTATCAGCAAGGGCATTGAAGATGAATCGTGGCTGGGTCTTCCAGGATGACAATGATCCCAAACACACTGCCCGGGCAACATGGCTTCTTTGGAGGGAGTTCAAAGTCTGTGATCCCCAAAACATCACTGCTCTAGAGGAGATCTGCATGGAGGAATGGGCCCAAATACCAGCATTAGTGTGTGAAAACCTTGGAAAGACTTGCAAAAGATGTTTGACCTCTTTGTCATTGCCAACTTTTATGTATATAACAAAGTATTGAGATGAACTTTTGTTATTTTGCACCATAATTTGCTAATAAATTCTTTAAAAATCACACTGATTCCCCCCCCCCCCCTCTCATTTGTCTCTCATAGATGAGGTAATCATATAATAAAAATTACAGGCCTCTCATATTTTTAAGTGGGAGAACAATTGGTGTTACCGGCATTACCAGACAACTAGCAACCCTTTATTGCTCAGTGACTGTTTTTTTCCTTTTTGTCAATGTCTTTATGTCACAAAAGTGTTCTCTGTCAATTGTCTGTTGTCGTACTAGAGCGGCTCCAGCTACCGGAGACAAATTCCTTGTGTGTGTTTTTGGACATACTTGGCAAATAAAGATGATTCTGATTCTGATACATTCTAAAGATGAATTTGTATTTTAT
Source organism: Phyllopteryx taeniolatus (assembly GCF_024500385.1). Taxonomy (NCBI): domain Eukaryota; kingdom Metazoa; phylum Chordata; class Actinopteri; order Syngnathiformes; family Syngnathidae; genus Phyllopteryx; species Phyllopteryx taeniolatus. The sequence continues at coordinate 21,701,628 of NC_084505.1, forward strand.
TTTAATGACATCATTTTTGTATAAAAACGTGATTGAATTGGAAGGTAAACACATGGACATTGTGAAATAAATCAGCATCAACAATGGACATAAACTGTACTTGTTTAAGAAAATAATTGTAAAAATGCAATTTTTTTCCCCCTGATTGTTCCAAAGATTAGAGTATTTTTTTAGATACAGCATGGATACAACTTTTAAGCCAAAATGTATTCAAATGTCCAGTTAAAACTAATTGCTGCGGCCATATTCTTGCCATTTCCAGCTAGTCTGCAGCTCGAAATCAATCAGGGTCACTGCAAAATCGAAATTACATTGCCATATCAATTATGAGGCAATTTTATAACAAGGTAAATACGAACGGACAGACATTGCAGGGTTATTCCAAAAACATAACAAACATATTTGTCCATTAAATAATAATAATAATAAATATATATATATATATATATACACATATTATGGCTCTGGGAGATGGGGAACGTGTGCAGGGAATAATTGTTGACCACTGTGTGGCGCTGTAAGCCTCGATGACAATCCATCAACTCCGTGAAGGAGGCACGGATGGGTTTCCTTCTCAAACAACAGTCGGTTTAACATCGCCTATGTAAGTAAGGTCATCCTTACACACACACACACACACACAAGGAGATTAGTTATGATTGCAACCCCTGCACAGATTATTATCCGTTATTCCAGACATCCTGTAACATTTATCAGGAACATTTTTATTGTGCGCGCCCATGTGCGTTCCTGCTGCTAGCGTGACATCACATCCTGTCGTCAAGGCCAAAGGTTGCTAAGCAACTTGGCAGTCAGTCTGTAAAGATGCTTCACACTCTATTGTACCGCCTCTTCTTGTCTGTTTTCCAAATATTCACAGTGAAACATTTCATGATTCTTTATATGTATGTGTAGAATCTTAACGATTATAACAAATATTTTCCCAGGTGTGATGAATCTATGTAATGTATGAGTACTGAAATAAACGGACTTTTCTACCATATTCTAATTTATTGGGATGTACCTGTATAAAGCTTATCGTGCTAAGACATTTGTGAAAATTCAGCCCCGAAGCCAGTTTCACTTGGCTACATGAAATTTGGTTGTCCGTGTATGTCTATCATGAGTAGACCCACCAAAAAGTCTCAAGAAGCCATGCCCGAAAAGACACAGGAAGTCTGCCATTTTGTTTGAAGACTCAATTTTGACCCCATCGTGACCTGCTGAATTTTCAAAAGAATTCAGCCCCCGAAGCCAGTTTTACTTATCAACATGGAATTTGGTAGGCACGTCTAACATGAGAAGACCCACCAAAAAGTTTGAAGAAGCCATGGCCGAAAAGACACAGGACGTCTGTCATTTCTGGTTTCAAGTAGCTATTTTGGGTCAGGAGTTCCCTTTGGAATTTTTCAAAAGAATTTAGCCTCCGAAGCCAGTTTCACTTAGCAACATGGAATTTGGGAGGCACGTCTAACATGAGTAGACCCACCAATAAGTTTGAAGAAGCCATGGCTGAAAAGACACAGGACGTCTGCCATTTCTGGTTTGAAGAGTAAATGATAGCCCCGTAGTGCCCTCTGAGACTTTCAAAACAATTAAGCCCCCAAAGACAGTTTTACTTATCGCTACATTGATATTTGGTAGACATGTCTATCATGAGTGGGCCCGCGAAAAAGTAACAAGAAGCCAGGCCCGAAAAGAAACAGGAAGTCTGCCATTGTGGTTCGAAATGGCCATTTTGGGTCAGTAGCGCACGCTGGAATTTTCAAAAGAATTCAGCCTCTGATGCTAGTTTCAGTTCGCAACATCACATTTGTCTATCATGAGTATACCCACAAAACGTCTCAAGAATGATGCTCAAAAAGACGCAGGAAGTCTCCCATTTTGGTTTGAAGCGGCCATTAAAGGATTGCTATTTCCAGGAGTCCTTCAAAAGACAAACTTTGAGATGATACACGAAACTGTGATAACTATTCCAAATTCCCATTTGCTGGCTTCCCGTATGTTTCCACCTAATTGCTTGCTACAAGGATTTGTAGGCTGCCATTTTTGATGAGTCAACTGACTCGACACACTCACACTATAAAATTATTATTTTTTAATGCTTTTATATATATATATATATTTTTTTTTTTTCAAATGGTTAAACACCCAAATTGGTCTGCTGTAGTAACCGAGAACAAAATACGATTCAAATAAATTAATCAACCTAACCTAAATTAAAATATAAAACAAATAATCACAAGTTTGACAAATGCCTTTTGTCGCTTGAAGGCCACCATACTTCCTGGTTGAGTGACACCGAGGAGCTAATGGCAATATAAATGCAGCATACAAAAATGTATACAAATATAATACATTAAAAAAAATTCTCTAAATGTATTAAACATTTCTAAAGTAACATAATGCCTAAATGTATAAAAATAAATAAATAAACACAATATAAATGTACAAAACTAAAATGCATTACAATAGAAATATGCATTAATGTAGCCATATAATAATAACAAAAATATAAAAAAAAATAAATACAAATGTGTATACATTCATGAAAATAGAATAAGTAAACAAAAATGTGTATGCATGTATATAAATAAAATCTGTCTCAACTGATAAAACAGCATATCTAAATTTATGAAAATAAAATAATTTCATAAATCAAAATAAAAAATAAATGTAATCAAATAGTGTATAAAATAACATGTGTAAACAATTATAAAAGTAAGACTATGAATATAATGTGCATACAATGTATAGAAACAAAACAAAAAATGAAAATATATCTAAATGTATTCAACAAAGTAATCAATCAGTGAAATAAAATGTGTGTAAATGTTTCAAAATAATTGACTAATGCTTTGAAGATAATATAAGTCATCATTTCAATGATACACATTCTAGGGAAACCCTTCGCAAACCTGAATTACAGTCTGATCTCCCTGCTGTGAAAGCGGAAACTTTACGTTGACGCTGACACCCCTCAGTGTGTGCGTGTTGTGTGCGCGTCCGTCCGTGCATTTGGGTGTGTGCGGTCCATTGACCGCTTCATGTGGCTGTGCAGTAACCAGGTCAGGTTAAGTGGCGTGTGTGTGTGCGTTCGTGCGTGTGTGTAGAAGTGGGAAGTGCCCATGGGTGGTCGCCATGGCAATCCTGCCGACTGATCAGCGTGTATTGACTGGCCGCCGAATTCCCACAGTGACTGTGTGCGTATATGTTTGTGTATATCTGTGACGGCGGCGTCGAATGAGGCACTTCCCGGCGATGCAATGGTCGCCATGGAAACGCACCCATGGGGGGACAGGGGGGTGATAATAATGTTTGGCCTAGATACTCATACCCGACCGATAACACAGGGAGTGTGTTATCCTGCATGTGTGTGTAAAACGGCATCTGAACACACCGCAGTGACAGCGACGCAGTGAAAAATGCATGAAATGAGTCCATGTGAGCAGAATGGAAGCCGTGCATGAGTTTACGGCACACACGCGAGTGGCAGAGGGAACGATGACGTCATCAACTGGAAAATTCTCAGAAGCGTGCCTTTGATGATTACGTAACGCGGATACCCTTCCTCAAAGGCAGAGACCCCCCTCACAAAACATACCAGTGAGTGTATTTGAGCCCCATTTGGATGCTGTTGCTAACCAAAACAGCAGTCCCTAGCGAGGGTACGGAAACAGTCTGTGCTGCCAATTAAAGTGTGGTCTCTTGTCGTGAAAACAAATATGAAAGAGGATCGTACGTTATGTGGAAAGACGTTGGCCGGTCACGTTACACTTTGACGTGCAGGCGCTCCATCGTGTTGTGTGTATACGTATGGAAACCAAATGAAAAAACAGCTGAGACAGTCAAGTAAGACAAGTAGAGGCACTAGCTAATTCACTGCCTCAAATCGAAAACCGAACTGAAATGAATGAATTCGTTTACAAATGGGAATCCAAAAATACAACACTTCTCGGCAAATGGGAATAATGATAAACCCCATCCGTCTGACGAAACAATGAGCAAAAGTAGCTCTAAATATCCCAGCCGGCAGCCAGTGGACCTTTTGCTCTGCCAAAGAGACAAATTGTCACCTGATAGCGTTTAGCTGAGGCATAGCAAACGCTAACGACACGCTAATCCTTCTCGCCGCTGTCAGCAACACGCTCCAAATTCCAAGCAGGAGTGATGGATGCAATTATTCACAAAGCCAAAGCTTCGTTCCGCAGAGGGGGTCTTTGGTTCGGAGGTCTTCGTGGGATTACGGTCTGTCACTGCAGTTTAGCATCATTTCCGTCCGGTGATGAAGACGAGAAGAAACGATGCCCTGGGCCATCTATTCTTCTCGTCTTCATCTTCCTCCTGAGTTTGTCGGTGGAAAACAACGTTACTGTAACATGATGACAGCATTACGTCGTTCCGTCTTAGCTGTATCGCATCAACGCCATAACACAACTTTTAACAGGAGACCGACCGTAAGTGGCGGACATCGGTCTCGACCGCTTGTTTTGGGTCGCTGCCCAACGTGGTCCCCGATGCAAGTAGACTACAACTGCCGTTTATCCAGATCTGGACCGAAATGGAACGGCTTCTTACTTGGCCTGGGTGGAATCCTTCTAACTAACGGTGGCAAACACCTAACTAACTAAACGTAACCCCTGAACCCGAACCTAAGGGGCCCATGGAGCCTCCAGGAAAATGAACTGTCGCAGCGTTCGACTTCATTATAAATGAAAGCAGAACATAAGGAAGCGCTCGACAGTACACTTATTGTGGCGTATGTGTTATAATGACAGAATTGTGTGTAGTTTTTGCAGCTGTCGCGCTAACAGATTTATCGTAAACTAACGTGGATTTATATTAAATTAACATGCATATGTTGAGATATCCATATGCACATGGATTTGTCGCAACATGGATTTATCATGTGTAAACCCGGATTTGTCATAAATGAACTTTGAGTTCATGTCATTAAACACAAATCTATAATATGTAAATGATGATTTTTTTTTTTTTTGTAACACATGGATTCATCATAAATGAGCATGGATTTATTGTAATCAAGTACAAATCTAGAATAAGTAAATGTATGGCTGTATCGTAAATTAACGTGGATTATCATAAATGAACATGAATTTATCATAAATTGTCATAAATTGACATGGCGTTAACGTGGAGTTCTGATAAATGAACCCAGATTTGTCATAAATGAACGGATTTACCGTAATCAAACACAAATCGAGAAGACTTAAATGAACATGGCTTTATCGTAACTTAACGTGTGTTCATCATACAGTCAATGAAAATAGATTTATTGTAATTTAAAAAAAATCTATCATAAAGGTATCTTCATTTTGCAAGGATTTCTGTTAAAATAACATGGATATATATGAATTAACGTGGATTTATTGTAAATGAATGCGGCTTTGTCATCAGTTAACATGGATCGATCGTAAACTAACTTGGCGTCTTCGTAGTCCAACCATCCAGTTTCCATACCGCTTTTCCTCACAAGGGTCGCCCGCGGGCCTATGCCAGCTGACTTCGGGCGAGAGGCGGAGTACACCCTGAACCGGTCGCCAGCCAATCGCAGGGCACATATAGACAAACAATCATTCACACTCACATTCGCACCAATGGGCAATTTGTTCACATGTAATAATTGTGCGTGTTTTTTCCAGCTGTCCGTCAAAGGCAAAGCAGGGTCGATGCGGATTGACGAGTGTCACGGTGAACTCCGACCCCTCCCACATCTGTGCGAGGTCACCAAGCCCGACAGATGTCTGCCCAGGATTTGTGATCTTGGATCCAATGATATACAGTATATGCGGTCAGATGCTAAGCTAAAAGCTAAAAATGCTAGCTTGAGGTGTTCAACGTGGTTTGAGCATAGCTTAACATATATTGATGATACATTAACATGAATTGATTGTACCTGAACAACAATTTGTCATAAAGTAGTGCGGATGAATCATTAGTTGACTTTGATTGATCATGAACGAGCATGGATTCATGATTAGTTTATGTGCATTTATTGTAAATGAACAAATATCGACTGTGAATGAACATGGATTCATCACAGGTACAGACTGCACAGTAACACATTTAACAAACGTTAACATCGACATCTCGAAAGATAATGCTGATTTATCATAAATCAAGGGTTTATTGCACGTTAACTTCCCTTTATCGTAAATGAACGGGGATTTATCGTCAGTTAACGTGGATTTGTTGTGAATTCACAGATTTATGCTAAATTAATACGGCTTTATCGGAAGTTAACATGAATTTGTCTTCAATTACTGTGGATTTATTAGAAATGAACATGGATTTATCCTTTACATTGACATGGATTCGTTGTAAATTAACATAGGTCAATAGTAAATGAACATGAATTTAAAGTTAAAGTGGATTTATGTCAACATGGAGCTATCATAAATGAACACGGATTTAATGTGAATTAATGTGGCTTGATTGTAAATGAACAAGTTTCTTTTTTTAACTTAAATTAACGTGGAGTGGATTTATCGTAATATAACATGGCTTCATCATGAGTAAACGTGGCTTTATTGTAACCTGATGTTGGTCCATCATACATTTACTGTACGTTTATTGTAAATTGGCATGGCGATATCGTATATTAACATGGCTCGATTGTAAATTAACATGGCTTTATTGTCAACTGAAGTCAATTCATCTTGAGTTAAAGTGGTTTTATTGTAGCCAACTGCAGATTCTTTGTAAAATAACCTGGATGTATTGTTAACTGGAGCTGTCCTAAATGGACATGCCAGTCAACATGGATTTATCCTTAAGAGACCTTGAATGTATGGTGAACTCATTTAGAGTAAATCAGCCAAGATTTATTGTAAATTAACATGATGCTAAATCAACCGATTTTTCGCAAGGTAACGTTGATTCATAATAAGCTAACGGATTCAAGGGACAATACCAGCACACTATTATTATTAGCAGTCCTCACGTTTTAGGACACGCAGAGAGAAGAACAAAGAGAGGGGTTCACATATTAGCTTTCAAAATACTCATGAAATGTTGTAGTAATGTTTACACGCTTGCACTTTATTTGCTTACCGGAAGTGTACCAGAACTCGCGCTTTGTTTTGTTGTTGTTGTTTGGAAAGCCATCGAGCGAGTGTTTCCGGTTCTGCCTTTCTCCTCGCTAGCTTGACTCCGGCTCCCTCTCTCCCTCTCTCCCTCTCTCCCGCTGCCTCGCTTTCTCACTCCGGGTCTCTCCCGCCGGTGCTGGCGAACTCTTCCACCTGACACCACAACGCGTCCGGCGGCTGAGGGGGCGCGGAAGCAGGCGGGGGTCGCTCGGTCCTCTCTAACTTTACTGCCCCGTCCCCCACCCCACCCCCCTCACCACCACCTCCACCTCCACCCCCTCTCTCGTTTATTTCAACTTCCCCTGTGGACTTATATTATTATTATTATTATTATTTTGGAAGAATTTCACATGTTTTGGAGTGAGCCTGCGTGAGGTGGGGGCTTCATGGAGCACCGTGGCTCCCGGAGGAGCTCCGGGCGCGCTGCCGACCCGCAGTGACCGATGGACGGACGCTGCTCCCCGGTAAGCCCCGCCGGCAACTTTTCGGTCTAATCGTCCACTTTTCCTACGCGTGGTCACCATATTGATCATATTCACACGCTGTGATGTCACGTATATATGCAGACATAAAAAATGTATTTAAAGTGTTTGTTTTCATGCTTTTTGAAGCAATGTAAGCATTCATTGTGTTGGATGGCTGCAGTGGATTAATTGTAAGTAACATGGCATTAAGCATTGCCTTCATCCTTTCTATGGAACAATCTACTTTCGCTGCTGTTGATACTGCAGCAAATAATCACATATGTACACAAATGTTTTTCTTTTCTTTTCCCCAAGTTGATATTTACAGCTGATGAGTGGAAGTTCTGGTTGGCCTTCATAAGGAATATATGATGGATTCATCATAAACGGTGGTATTGTCAGCAAATATATATGTATCGTACATTCATGTGGATTTGCTGTAATTTAACATGGTTTTATGATATCGATTATCGAAGAAACATTCTAAAATATCACGGCTTTATTGTAACTTAACTGGTAGGTTTTTTTGTTTTTGTACATTAACATGGATTTAGCGTAAGATACGTAGATTCACTGTAAATTAACTTAGATTTGAGTATTTTAACGGGAATTTATCATAAGATAACAGACTTAATGTACTGTAAGTGACCAAGCATTTATCGCAATTTGAAATGACAGATTTGGTTGTAAAATTATTTAAAGATAAGATGGCTTTATTGTGACCTAATGTTGATTTTTGTCATGGTAGTTGTAAATGAACTTAGATTTATTGTAAATTGACATGTAGATAGCGTCAATTAACAAGGCTTGATCGTAAATTGACATGGATTTATCTTGAATTTAATCATTTAATTTAATGCAAAATTAACAGATTTCTTGTGACCTTTATTGCAACCTAACATAGATCATTTTTTTCCTGAATTAACATGGATTGATTCTAAATTAACATGGCTTGTTACTACTACTCCAATTTGTCACAAATGCAGATTCCTCATAAATGAACATCGATTTGTGTACTTTAACGTAGATTTTGTGCCCACTAACAGAGATTCAATGTAAGTAACAAGGATTTATCTTAAAAAGACAGATTTTGTTGTAAAATGATCACGTGCTAAAGTTGGCTTGGAGATACCTTAAATTAACATGGCTTGAGCATAAGTGAACATGGAATTTTTGTAAATTGATATCGATTAATCGTGAATTAACATGACTTTATTGTAGCCTATTGTAGATTTGAAGTCAATTGATATGGAGAGGAGATTTCGGAAAATAACATAGCAGTTCGTGAATTTATTCGGTTAACGTTATTATTATTATTATAATTTTTTTTTTTTTAGTAAATCAACATGGAATTAGAGGAACTTGACAAGGATTTATTGGAAGTTAACGTGTTCATCACAAGTTGGTGTACATTTATCATAATTTAACATGGATTTATGTTCACTGAACATGGCCTTATCATACAGTCCATTTACATTGACGTATTTTTGATGGTTGTGGATTTACCGCAAGTTAACATGAATTGATCGTAAATTAACGTGGATTTATTGTGAGTTAAAACAGATTTAGTGCGGACTGACATGAATTCATCGGAGGTTAATATATAGTTACATAAAACTGAGAACAAGGATTTGCTGTAAATTCATGTGGACTTATTGCAAGCTGAAGTCAATTTGAACATAGGTTTAACATGGATTTATCGTATAATGATCGTATATTAACCTTGCTTGGACTTGATTGCGGTGGTTTATGCAGTGTTGTTGTCGCCTATTGTGTGCGCCCGTGTATGTGTGTGTGTGTGTGTGTGTGTGTGTGTGCGCGCGCACGTGTGTGTGTGAGAGAGAGAGAGAGAGATAGAGTAATGGCTGACTGATGTCCACCCAACAGCTTGCATCGCATCCCACCCAAAAATGGGGAAAAGCCTCAAAGTGAAGCAGCTCTGGAATCCTCGATGGCTTCCAGGCTCCATGCCCGCCGCGTCATACAAACGCACACACGCACACGCGCACACGCGGAATGAGTGCATCTCGTTATGTCGCTCAAAGAGTCTTTTTTTCAAGCAAGTGCCACCTCTCCTGCGCAAGAAGTGAAATTGTTAATAATTGGCTCTGTACTTCATTTTTATTCATTGTTATTAGCATGTACTCCATATACAGTATGAACATATATAAATACTACGATGTGTTATTCTAATGTTAGTGTGTCTAAAGTTTCACCGTTATGAACGTTTGAAGTATGTCCACCGTTGTAAAAAGAAAACGGCGTTAACATTAAGCTCATATGACACACGCAAATATTTAAGGAAGTTACATGGCTCCAACGCGAGTTAAAATAGTCATCGTACGTTAACGGTCATTTACTATCACTTAACACGCATATATCGCATTAACACAATTAATCGTGCATTCAAACGGATTTATCGTAAGTTAACGTGAGAGAATCCTAAATTCCTACAATTTATCGTTGTCAACATAACATGGCTGGATTTATCAAACTTTAATTCATTTTAATCGTATCTTAACAAAGAGTTATCATAAGCATGACTTAATCGTAAAGGAATATAGATTTATTATACATTGACATGGATTCATTGGATGTTAACTTATATTTATTGTGCTTTACTTTAAGTATTTATTTTAGGTTAGTATGGATTTTTACGAAGTTAACGTTACTATCATCGGTGAACACGGATTTATTGGAATTTTGATAACATGATATCTTATCACCTTTGCAAAAGTTTATTGTAATTTATCATAATGTAACATAATGTCAGTGAATGTGGCTTTGTCATAAATTGACGTGTATTTATCGTGACGTCACAGTAATTTCTCATAATTTACCATATGCCTCGCTTCCTCTTGTATTAACTAGAGTTTATTGCAATTTATCATAACGTAACATCGAGTTATCGTAAGTTATCATGTATGTATTGTAAGTTATTTGTATTTGCATTTTATGGAGATGTATGTTTCCTGGACACAACGCTTCACTTTCACTCCCAAAAGCATTTGCCACAGGAGGCCTCACGAATGTAGAATAGTAGGCGAGGAATCCTCACCGGTGCGCCCTTCTTCCAGGTGGTCCCGGTCATGATAGAGCCCCCGGAGCCAGACCTGCACGATGGGGGACCCTCGCCGAAGGACCGCGACCGGGACCAGGAGGCCGGGGACAGGGTGCACGTGTCGGTGGAGGACCAGCGCAGGAGTGACGAAGAGGAAGAGGAAGAGGAAGAGGAAGTGGCCAAAGTTGAAGAAGAGGATCTGCCGTACCCCTCGCTCGCCCCCGTGGTTCTGTTGGTGCTGAGCCAAACCAGTCCGCCCAGGTCCTGGTGCCTACGAGCCGTATGCCACCCATATCCTAACAGTGTCTGTGTGCGTGAATTCAGTTCAACTGAGCCACTGAAAAGGAGAGTGGGCTAACTCACGTACAGACAGTCCTCTGTCGTTTTTGGCAAAGCCTTTCCACTGGCCCAACAGTGCGTCCGTGTGCAACAAATGTCCGCGTGATTAACGTGGACAGTGTCCAAATGGTTCTCGGCAGCACAAATTGGTTCTGCGCGGCACAAATACGCTTTTATGAATCATTGACTCAAGGCAGAGATTTTTGCGTCGACCAATTTTTTTGTCATCGACTTAGCCGAGTTAGCCGGGTTTATTTTTACAGCCCTACTCCATGGGCTCTAGTTTCGTAGACGGCACCTCGACAGCGCATCTGCGGTGGGGCGCAATGTCGGCGAATCCTGATTTTCATGCAAGCGCTGTGCCAAGCTGGGTATTCTGGCGCAGCAAGGGTGGTCTCCTTGGAGATCCGCCTGGAGGAGTGACGACTTGTCAGCACAACGTCGATCTAAACTTATGATCGGAGCACAAGCAGACCGATATGGAGGTCCACGGACATATTTAAGTTGCCAGCGGTTATCAGCAGCTCGCCCTGTATGTAGTAAAGGGTACCGGCTCACGTTGTCTGTCGCCACACCGGCCAAGAGCATCGACATCGACACAGAGATGTCTCCGTTGAGACTGTCATTGCGCCACATTTAAACGGAATGAGAGGAGCCGCTTAGATTGGCGGCAACAAAGTCAGCTGTAAACCCACCCGCAGTTGCGTGGCCCACTGCGTCTGATTTACACCTTTCACGAAAATAGGGCCCCATGTTTGTCATTTTGCAGGAGAGTGATGTAGTTTTATGGCTGCAGTACAATCTGAGAGATTTATATCTAGGTGATTTATATGGCAATGATTACCTCTTCTGGATAGTTGTTTTTACAGAAAATCTTTCCCCCCCCCAGATTTTAGTTTAGTCCAAACATCTGTCAAATCCAAAAAGATGATAAATAACATTCACGTAGCCTAACCCAACCCACGACTCCAGAGGCGCATGTGGCTCTTGCATCCTTCTGCTGTGGGAATGTGAGTATTAGATTTAAATTTGAAATACAGTACAGTAGTTTGTTGTCTGATAAGTAACCAGACAGTTTAGGCCTAGCGTAATGTAACGATGGGACTTGCTGTAGTGTCTGTTACGTAAACGTGTTACACTTTAAACATGTTCAAATTTAGATGTCTAAGAATTGAAAAACACTTTCATACTGTGTGTACGTAACTCAGCACAACAACTATAATTTCTTTAGTGTGATATGTAAAAACATATCATCTAAATGTATTACAATTTAAAAAGTGAGTTTATGTCCAGTTTAACGTCACGATAGTACACTACTTTCTTTTGTGTCTGACAAGTAAATGTATTCCAACTTAAAATCAACCTTTCTAACATGATAGAGTTGATGCATATCTTAACATAACAATTTAAAACCCTAACCCTGGCTTGAAACCCCAATTTGAAATCCTAACTAACTTCAAACCTTTTGAAATCCTAGCCCTCATTTGAAACCCCAATTTAAAAAAACCTTACGCTAACCTGAAATTGGGAAGCAGGCTTGAATTCTCTTATTTGAAACCCTACCCTTACATGAAGCTCTACTCTGAAACCGTAGGCCTGAATTGTCCAAGTGCTTTCTGACGATGCTGCTACTCTCCTTCATGCGGAGGCTTGTGCGAGACGCGCGCACGCGTGCGCATGCTGGCAGGGAATCTCCCACGGAGAGTCTCTCTTTGGAGGAATCACCTGGTTGCCTGGCAACTCTGGCGTGACGGCCTCACTTCCGCTCGCCTGTTCGTGTGTGTGTGTGTGTGTTATAGTACAAGTGTGAGCAACTCATTTTTATATACTTTAACAGGCTAAACTTTGCTTCAAATCCTATTTTGAAACCATATCCCTGGCTTGAAACCCCATTTTGAAACCATGACCTCGGTTTCAAACTCCAAATTCCAACCTCGGGTTTGGGTTATAATGCTGCTTTGAAAACCCTCATCTGTGTTTGAAACCCGAACCCTGGCTTAACACCCTAATTTAAAAAGCTTTACCTTGTTTTCAAAGCCCAACTTTAAAACTGTAATTTTGGCTTCAAAATGAATTCTTAGCTGTGAAACCTAAACCCTTATTTTAAATGCTAAGCCAGACTTCAAACCCCATCTTGAGGTTTTGCTTCAAACCCTGATTTAAAACTGTTTGAAACCCTAACCCTAGCTTGAAACCTTACCTTAAACCATAAACTTCACTTCAAATCCTTAATTTGAAACCCTAACTTGTGTCTGAAAGCTTACATTTGTCTTAAAACCTTAATTTGAAATGGCTAATGTGTTTAAAAGCCTAACTTTAGCTTAAAACTTGACTTTAAAACCATAAACATTGTTTTGGACCCTAATTTGAAATCCTAACTTTGGCTTGAAACCTTAATTCGAACCCCCTAACTTGTGTTTGAAACCCTAACCTAGGCTTCAAACCCTATCTTGATTGATCCTTCAAACATTATTCAACATTGTTTTCTGAGGTGCCACATTCATTGACTGCTAAATGTGTAACACGCACACGCACGGGATCATTTATTCATCAGTGCCTAAAACATTCAGGGTGTTTCCTATTATTGTTTAAGGATGCGAAAAGCTCATTCTGTCACTCCTTTCCCTTCTTCTCACCCTCCTTTCCTCTTATTTACCTCTCTCTCTCTCTCTCTCTCCATCTTAATGAGTGGTGGTGGTGGTGGTCTTGATGAAGAGCCCATGTGGTCCCGCTCCAAGGAGGCTGAAGCTGTCAACCTAGTTAATGTTTTTTCCCCCTTTTTTCCACACGAGCCAATTGAAGTGATTGCAAAGTGTGTTGCCATGGTTACCGCTTGACAGGGGCGGTGCCCGAGGGGGGGGGGGGGGGGAGGAGATGGTGACAAACTCCAGCCTTGTCTTCAAACCCTTGTTTGAAACCCTAACCCAGGATTCCAACCCAAATTGGAAACCCTAACCTGTGTTTGAAACACTAACCCAGACTTGAAACCCTACTTTGAAACCATAACCTTGGATTGAAACGCTGTTTAGAAACAAATCATAACCTTGTCTCCAAACCTTAACTTTGGCGTCAAACCCTAATTTTACCCAAACGCTAGCCCATGTTTAAAACCTTAACTCAGGCTTGAAATCCTAATTTAGAACTTTAACCTTGTCTTCAACCCCTTGTTTTAATCCCTAACCCAGGTTTGACACCCTAATTTAAAATCTTGGCTTCAAAGCCCTAATTTGAAATCCCTGACCCTTGTTTGAAGCCATTTGAACTCTGTCGTTAACCAAAACAGCAGTGCCTAGGCAGCAGGTCAGTCCCCATAATGAATATTTTCATTTTTTAATAGTATTTATGTTGTATCAAAAACTCCTGTTCAATGCTACTAAGCTAATTGTACTTGGTGACCCTGACAGAAAAGAGTTGTTTTGTTTTTAGGATTTATAAATATTACAACTTTTTTTTCATAACCCTAATAGGGACAGTTGAGGTTTGTCCTGAATCATTCCTGCTATACTTGGAAACTAGCTGGGGGGTTTCCCACAATGCAATTCTCTCTTCCTATTAACCTCAAAGTTTTATTGCTTAGTTTCTTCGTCCTCGTTATTTCTTTAGCAAAAATAAATGGCCCTTTTGAGGGCTTTTCTATCTGGAAAAACTCACCAAATTTGGCAGGCGTGATAATGAGGCAGGCTCAAGATAACGATAACGTACGTGTGATCGCCCCAAAATTAGCTCGCTAGCGCCCCCTGGATGTTTTTTGAAAATGGACCCTTTGAAGACAGTTTGACTCGGCAACATGAAATTAAATTGGGTAGGCATGTCTCTCTCGAGTAGACCCACAAAAAAAGTCTCAAGAAGACACAGGAAGTAAGCCATTCTGGTTTCAAGCGGCCATTTTAGGCTCATTTTGGCCCTTTACAGCGATTCTTTCAAAGTAAACCCAAAATTACAAAACATAAGAAGAATATTTGTTATTGCTTGTTGTCAGGGGAGCATGGCGGCTAATGTTGGATGACATGCAAAAAAAACAAAAAGACTGACAGGTAAATCTGTAGGTAGCCGCATTTAAAGCCTTCAATAACAATTGTCTCCAGTCCGTATATGTGCAGAGGATCTCCATAACGTCAATACTGTCGAAGCTTTTAAGTTAATGAAGGCTTGAGGTGAAAAGGGTTTCATGCACGTCTGTAGCTCTTCAGCACGAGGCGTGGAGCACAAAGATCAGAAGTGATGCGAGTGGGTTTGATTCATCATGTCTGTTTGACCTTTACCACCTGTGTTGACACCGGCGGAGCGATGCGGTGGCATGTTGTGGATGAGGGAGGAGGACAAGTTTCTCAGGGAGCGCCAGGATGCTTCGGGTCTGCTCTACGACCAGTCAATTAGAGAGAGGAGACCTTTCACGTCTTTCCTCTGCTCGTCTTCCTGGCCGTCCTTGCGCCTTTAATCCCTCTGTGATGCAGAGTTGCCATTTTTCGTCACCTCATCTTGTAGTACCTCCTCTAAGTGCCCGAGATGGTGTTTTGATTGGGTTACTGAGTTTGCCCGTCAGTCAGTTCATCCATTTGTTTGTTTGTTAGTCGGTCAGTCCATTAGCTAGGCCATACGGTAGTGAGTCAGTCAGTCAGTCATTGCATCTATTTCTTTGTACATTTGTTAATTTTTTTTCGTCGGACAGGCCATGAGTCCGTTTGTTTTCTCGTCAGTTTGTTAGTTTGTCTGTAATTCAGTCAGTTAGAATGTCCATTTCTTAGTTCTTTTTTTTTTTTTTGTCAGACAGGCCGTGAGTCAATTCGTCTGTTTGTCCGTCAGTCCGTTCGTTAGTCAGCTAGTCGGCCAGTCAGTCATGTTTTAAATTCATTTGTCAGACAGGCCACAAGTCAGTTTGTCCGTTGGTTTGTCAGTCAGTCCATGAGGTAGTTAGTACATTACTTAGCGAGTCGGTTCATGAGTCATTGAGTCCGTCTTTTTGTTTGTTACTGTAATTCATGGCCTGTTAGTCACTCAGTCAGTCAGTTCATCGAATTGTTTGTTCGTTAGTTAGTGAGGTTGTCTGTTTTACAGTTAGTTACTTAGGAAGTCCATCTGTTTGTCCAGCTGTCAGTCAGTTTGTTAATCAGTTAGTTCATCTGTCAGTCAGTGAATCGGTCGGTCCATTTGTTTGTCAGTAAGTCATTCTGTTCTGGAATTTACTGGACCAGTTCGTCAGAGACTCTTGTTCAGTATTTAGTATATTTAGTTTGTCAGTCAATCAGTCAGTCTGTTTTTCGGTTAGCTAAATAGTTAGTTAATCTGTCCAGTGAGTTTGTATTTTTGTTTGTTAGCTCGTTATTCAGTTCATCAATGTTTTGTTGTTTCTTAGGTAGTTAGTTTGTCCGTTTGCCAGTTCATTTGTCAGTCAATCCATTCGTCCATTTGTTTGTCCGTTTCGAAGTTCTTTTGTCAGACAAGCCGTCAGAGTTTGCCACTGGGTTTGTCAATCAATCATTCCGACAGGTAGTTCGAAGGTGAGTTGCTTATGCAGTCAGTTTATCTGTTCGTAAATCTTCTGTCTCCGATTCGGTAATTTTGTAGCACAACGATGTGAAAGAATAACTCACCCAGCCTCACCTCACCGCCCCACTCCGGCGTACGATACCTCTACCTTTACCTTTATTGCCATCCCACTGCCCCTTGGCTCTCTCCATCACTATGACGGTGTTCATTATTAAAGGAAGTCACAGTTTATCTGTTGTCTGATGCCCGGGTTTCTGATATGGTTCTCCAACCCGCGGCCATAACACAGCGAGGTGCCCTGAGAGAGTTACGAAAGGTTCAAGACGGTGGAGAAATTCTACTGTGACGGGTGTAAAAAAAAATAAGAGCGGAAGGGAAAGGAAAGGAAATAATTGGGCCGAGTCAGGAAATGAGAGAGGGGGTAAAAATGCATAACAATGGTGGTGGGAAAGTACATGGAGGAGGATAAGACAGAGAGGACGTTCCCTGTTGTGATGTTGAGTGATGGTCCCGCTGAGGAAACGAGTCCCTGCCTCATCCATCACTCGCACCTTGACCCTATAGCCTGTCTTGTGTAGCTGGGAATGAATATGTGTGTGTGTGTGTGTGTGTGTGTGTGGGTGTGGGTGTGTATGACCTCTGTGGCCACTCTTGCTTATTTAATGTATGTTACACTGACACACACACACACACACACACACACTGTATAAGTAAGCACCCCCTTTCCTCCACGATTGACGGAATGAAGGGAACCACTTTCAGTCGTTGGGATGAATGGGAGTTTTTGTGTCACCACAACATGAAGCAGTCACTAATTGAGGAAGTTAAAATATGAATCTTTTCAAGATGGCGTCTTCACCATATACGCAAAGTTGGACCAAGATGTCACCTTCTATAGATGACTTTTTCCATAGTTTCCTTTATCATGGCTTTGCTGCCATGTTCTGCCCACAGAAGATGGCTAGAGAGAAAAAAAAAAGCTTGAGACTCCTGCTTCCGATTGGGGCTCATTTGTTTGCCAAAACATGAGACCTGGAATTCACCTCCTGAATGGCTCCTTCAAAGCAATATGGCCTGTTCAATTCCTGGCATTTGTCCATGAGACTTTGTTTGTGCGTCTTGTTGTGATGATTGACATGTCAGCCACATTTGATAGCGCTTGGTAAAACTGGTGTCTCGGGCTGAATTTTGTGCCTTGGAATTCATGTAAAATGACTGTTTTAAACCAAAATTGCAGACTTCCATGCGTCCTTGAGACCTTTTTGTGCCTCCTGTTATGATAGACATGTCTACCCAATTTCATGTCACTTGGTTGGTGCCCAGGACAGATTTTTGTCCAAGTCCAAGGCCTGGAATTTGCCTCAAATGGCTGCTTCAAACCTAAATGACCATCTTCCTGTTCATTTCCTGGCATGGGTCCTTGAGACTTTTACATGTGCAGTGTTGCAATAGACCAAAACCAAAATGGCCGACTTCCTCCTTAATTCTCAGCATGGGTCCTTGAGACTTTCTCATGAATCCTATTATGATCGAAATGTTATATCCATTGGCGAAACTGGTGTCCAGGGCTCAATTTTCCCAAGTTTCCAGGGGCCGCTGCTGGTTGACTTTTGGGGAGTCTTTTTCAGGACCCCTTAGAAGACATACATTTACACCAGAATACATGCACACGACAAAATGCGGGAGTATTAATTAACAGGCATGTTCAACCCTGCTAAAAGGCGATGAATTCATCGTGAGGATGAAAATACACACAGCCATTCCGAGAGAGAGCCCTCTTGCTAAGAAGGGCACCACTTCCATTGCGTGTGTGCGTGTGTGTGTGTGTGTGTTTACATGCAGCCGTTGCGTCGTGGCCCAGA
The DNA here is from genome assembly GCF_024500385.1 of Phyllopteryx taeniolatus. Classification (NCBI taxonomy): domain Eukaryota; kingdom Metazoa; phylum Chordata; class Actinopteri; order Syngnathiformes; family Syngnathidae; genus Phyllopteryx; species Phyllopteryx taeniolatus. Next base: position 21,719,950 of record NC_084505.1, read on the forward strand.
CGAAGCCGATTTGTGAAGCTCGCGAGTCAGTTCCCACGGTGAGAGATGGGGGGGTTCCCATGGCAACCTGAGCACAGGGATGACACTGGATTACCCTCTCGCTTGCTCTCGGTCCCTCTCTCTCTTTTTCACTGTGTCTCTCTCCCTCGCTCGCTCGCTCACTTGCTGTGTCTCAAGGGTGATAAAGGATTGTGCTCTCATTAATTTTTTCCACCCTCTTGAGAGCAAAGTGTCCGCAAAGGCAACCACATGTGTGTGTGTGTGTGTGTGTGGACACTCTAGGCTGTGTTATGCATGCGTCCTTGCACATTTTCATCATCCATTCCACTTTATTTGGACTCTTATTTGTTAACCTCAGTTGTTTTTTTCCCCATTTGTTTATCACACTTCTGAGTAGAACTCTGTCTTCTGGTGTGACAGACTTACTTCAAATGCCCCTCACTCGTTTGCCCCCATCAAACACCCTCCTGTGTTTGATGCGGGCTGCTTTGGTAGGCATGAATATTAAAATGTGTCAAAAATGTCTCGTCACGAGTCACGGGGCTGTAAACCAGGCAGGTAGACATGTCTGTCATGAGTAGAACCACGAAAAAGTCTCCCAAAACACACAGGAAGTCTGCCATTTTGGTTTTGAAGCAACTTCCATCAGTCCTTCAAAGACAAATACATCCGAATTATTTTGTGCGATTACTACCGAATTTGAATCATGAACATGAGACAGATGGGAGATGCTAAATTGCAAAACATTGAAATCTTCGGCATGGAAGCAAAGTTTAAGGCCGGGGTGTCAAAGGTGCGACTGGCGGGCCAGGACTGGCCCATCAGGGGGTCCCATCTGGCCTGGGGGATGAATTTTGCAGAGTGTCAAAAAATAAAATACAATTACAATATTGTCCACTCAAAGTCACTCTGATGACAACTTAAATGGCCACTTCCCATTTAAATGATATTGGCTGTCAGGATGGCAAGTTTCAGCAGCAAAGCTATTCATACAAAATGCTGTGCCACCTTTGCACCGGGATGAATACATTTAGGTGAAAATGAATACCTACTGTAGGCGTATTTTAAGACACTGACTGAATATTGCAAAATGTTAGTCAACAACTGCACTTCAAAAGACGCTGCTTTGTAGAACTCTTCTTCGTTTTGTTCATGCTCTGCCACATCTTTCTGAAAAGTTCCTACTTTTAGTTTGTATGGTGTGATTAGTCAGTTGAGGTTGATTATTATTATTTTTTTTAACTTCAGTTATGGAAACTTGAGATACAAGCGCTGTATGGCGGCAGTGAATTCAATTGAACTCACTTCACAATAAGCAGCCGTTTGGCAAATAGTGAACAATTAATGAAAAAAGAGCCTTCAAGCTGTTTAATGCCAACTCCTCTTCGAAGTTTACTGTCAAAGTAGACAAAACAAAGACACGTATTTAAAAACAACCAAACAACTTTGGCCCGCTAGCTTAAACCAGCCATCCATTTTTCTGAGCCGCTTCTCCTCACTAGGGTCGCGGGCATGCTGGAGCCTATCCCAGCTGACTCTGGACGAGAGGCGGGACACACCCTGGACTGGTCACCAGCCAATCACAGGGCACATACAGTATAAACAAACAACCATTCACACTCACATTTACACCTACGGGCAATTGAGAGTCTTCAATGAACCGACCATGCATGTTTTGAACTGTGAAGCAGATGTGCTAACCAGTCGTTCACAGTGCCGCTCCCACTAGCTTAATGCTAATGAAAAAACACATTTGATGTGCTAATAGTTAACATTTATTATTGTTTTATATTATAATTTTAGAACCTTTTCAGCAACCAATGTTTGAAAACAAACAGTGGAGCAACGCATGTAGACAGATAATACAACAACACTCGCAGACATATATTCTTTATCCTCAATGAAAAATGACTATTTCCTGAGTCACTTCCAGTAGTAGAAGAAGTATTATTCTTCGTTTGTGGCTGCATGACTGTATTATACTTTACATTTTGGCAGAAAAGTGTAATTTTGAGAAAATCCAGCCCCCAAAGCCAGTTTCGCTTAGCAACCCAAAATTTGGTAAGCATGTTTATCATGAGTAGCCTCACAAAAAAGTTTTAAGAACCCATGCCTGAAAAGAAACAGCAAACCTGCCAATTTGGTTTGAATCAGCAATTTTAGACTCATTTTGGCCATTTGTAGGGTCCTTAAAAAGCAAACTCGTTCTAGAGATTTTGTCCGATTGCTACCAAATTTGCATCATGTACACTTGGCAGGGGAGCGACACTAAAATAGTGTTTGTCATTGTATATAGACGCAGCATGGCACCTCCAATTTCCTTCCAACTCTGTTTACTCACACGAAGTCCTCTGTCCAAGGCACCTCCGAGGGCACACAACACCCACGTTTGATGTCGTCTGCTTTTGCACTCATGAATATTAAACGTCCAAATGACTCGTCCATTAACGAGGCTTGATACCTTTAAGTCGCTCCTCTACCTGGGTAAGTAAAATGCACTTTTTAAAAGCTTCAATGCTGAAAACGTTGATTTTGCTCGAAGGATGTGGCTTACCCTTTGACCCTAGTGCCTTCGGGGATGTGATGGGTTGCTTCATTGGCTTGGATATGGATTGGCGACCAATCAAAGAGGAACAAAAAAAAAAAAAAAACACACTGATGAAGTGAGCAGTGAAGCTTAATGAATGCAGATGCTTCCGAAGCAGGTCAGAACGGGTCACAGGATGCTTTGAGGAGTGTGAATAATAATGTGAATAATCATTTGCTTGAACTCGTGTAAAATGATCTCCATCCTCCTGCAGTTCAGCCTAAAGAGAAGAGTCGGAATGTCTGGGCTCCGACACGAAATTCAGCAGAGCTCATTACCTCAACCGAGAATTTGTTTTGGCCAGCTTAAGCAAAAAAAAAAAAAAAAAAGAGACTTTGTTGCCTGAGGACTAATTTCTGATTGACTTTTTGATCAACATTTGCATGAATCTTAATGGACAGATTTAGGTTTATGCAGGCATAACATAACATGCATTAAAGAATTTATTTGTATTTTTTATTTAATTGAATACAATTTTTAGGTAGGTGAATTATTGTGCTGTATATATATATATATATATATATATATATATATATATATATATATATACATACACACACATGTGCATGTGTATCAAGAGAGCTATTCATGCCAAAAACAGGTGATTAGCGTTAAAACCTCGATGCGGAGTAGTAAAGACGGCTGGTCGACTAGTCAACTAGTCGGTTGCACCCTTGCTACGCAATTGATGTGTCTGTTGCCGTTTACTGTTCTTGTTGATGCTGCAATAAGATACAATATCGTTTTTTTCCCCTCATTGTCACGAGCAATACTGTTTTAGTTTTTCCTAATTGTTGTCATCAGTATTATTAGTTTTCCGTCGTTGTCGTCATCAATGTTGCAACTGCGACCCCGCTGTTACGCCCCTTGACCTTTTCGCCACCTGGTTTGAATGGGTCAGCATCTTGGCCATCCTGCTCAACTGCGTGACTCTGGGGATGTTCCAGCCCTGTGATGACACACACTTCCTGTTGCAGGTAACACACATGCAAAGACACGCACAAACTAATGCATTTGGTAGGCACGTCTGTCATGAGTAAACCCACCCCAAAAAGTTGGAAAAGACCGGAAGTGTCCCATTTTGGTTTGAAGAGAACAGGAAATTTGGTTGGCACAATCTATTATGATCGGATGTACAAAAACGTTTCAAGAAATCATGATTGTTTGTCATTGAGATTTAAAGTGGCCATTTTGGCGCAGTAGCGCCGACCACCGCTGTTTGAAAGTTTAGTCCACAAAGGCAGTTAGAGGTTACTTAGCAACATGGAATTTTATTATTTATTTTGCCAACTACGTCCAAAAAACACACAAGGAATTTGTCTCCGGTCGTTGGAGCCACCCTAGTACCACAAAAAAGTCAATTGACTTTTGAGACAAAGATTTTGTTCAATAGCTACCAAATGTGAACCCTATCTGCTATGCTGAGTTGTTAAGTATCTTAGTTTTTGTCATTGTGTGTTAGCAGAGCATGGTGGCAAATTGTCATGGTTCGTTGTAAAACACGGAACCCTAGTGTCAACTCCACGAGGTCACAAAAATTCGTCCCCGGAAGACAACTTCGCTTAGCAACATGAACGACTAATTATGTTTCGCTATGGGACTTTATTATCAAGGGTTAATAAAAGTTTGTTTCCGACTCTTCATCAGTTCACACGAATCATTTGCAATTATGTGTGTGTGCGTGTGCGTATAGGCGCTGGACGACGGCATCTTTGTGTTTTTCGCCGGGGAGATGCTGGTCAAGATGGTGGCTCTGGGGATCATCGGTCATAACGGTTACCTAGGAGACACGTGGAACCGACTGGACTTCTTCATTGTCATCGTGGGGTGAGTTTTTGACACTCGTGTATGTGCATGCGGACATGTGCACTGCTGACATTAAATATGAGCCAATAGTGTGTGTATGTGTGTGTGTGGAGCTTAGACAGTTGTTTAATGCCAGTTAAATGTCAAGCGTGTGTGTGTGTGTGTGTGCGTGCGTGCGTGCGTGCGTGTGTGTGTGTACGTGCGTTAGTGTGTGTGACAGCTTTGCAGAATGGCAATGGGAATCACAGGGTCCTGGGAGGCCTCCGTGATTCCCAGTTAAAAGACATTGTCGTATTCCAGAGACAGGACGGCGCGTTCTGTTCGATTCCCGGCGGACAAAACGGGTCAGTGCTCTCTTCTGCTTCCCCACAGGATGTTGGAGTACTCGCTGGATGGACACAATGTTAGCCTGTCGGCAATTCGCACTGTGCGTGTCCTTCGCCCACTCAGGGCCATCAACAGGGTTCCCAGTGAGTTGTTCTGTTTTTCTTTCCTATGGATCTTTATTCTAACAGTTTGGATCCCATGTCAAATATTTGCATCAGAGTACTTCAACGCCAGACTCTGGCATGATGAAAATCCTCGCAATCCAGTGTCGCCCATCTGTCTATGGTTTAGTTGCAATTGGGCAAAATCTGAAGGATGACCCTGTCTTTAAGATTTTTCCTTCAAACAAAAATGGCATGCAGTGTCTTCTCAGGCATGGCTTCCTCGGATTTATTTTGTGGGTATACTCATGATAAACAAGTCTACCAAATGTCACGTTGCTAAGTGAAACCGGCTTCTGGGGCTGACTTTATTCTGGAGGGTTGTACTGAGCCAAGATGTCAGTTTCAAACCAAAATGGCAGACAAGCTGTCTTTTCACGCTCGGCTTCTATTTTATATTTTTTTGTGGGCCCACCCATGATAGACATGTCTATTCAAATTCATGGTGTTAATTGAAACTGTTTTGCGAGGTGAATTCTTTTGAGAGTTCTGGAGGGCACTGTCGAGCCACGATGGACATCTCAACCCAAAATGGCCATCTTCCAATATAATTTCGGGCATGACTGCTTGAGACTTTTTCATCCGTTCGATTACAGTATACAAGCCTACCAAATTTCTTGTTGCTAAGAGAGACTGGCTTCAGAGGCCGAATTTTCTTTTTTTTTTTTTAATTCTGGTGGGCGCTACAGAGCCATAATGTCCGATTCAAACCAAAATGGCAGACTTCCTATACCTTTTCGGGCCCAGGTTCTTGAGACTTTTTTGTCACGGTTGACATGTCGATCAAATTTCATGTTGCTAAGTGCAACTGGCTTCAGGGGCTGAATTATTGAGAACATTCCAGAAGGCATTACTGAGACAATCACACCTCCAATCTCCAGCAAATGTACATTTTCTTCATGATAAACAAGCCTGGTGAAATTCCGAGTATGAAAAAGCCAGCAAAGTAACGAGACATGCCCAAATACTGCATATCAACACATTTTCATGCTACACAAGAGCCTCTTAATCATTTATTAAAATAGAAATGTATTATTTATGGTCCATGTTGCAATTAACAGCGTTCCCCTTGTAAAAGCTGGAAATCCGTGACTATTTATTTGTTAGCTGCGGAAACAACCTCAGGAAGGCAGGAAACCAGCAACAAACTAATTAGCCACAACCAAGATAATGTTAAGTATATATTTTTTCAATGATTATTGTTAATAAGGGAAAATTACAAAACATTCCAAGATGTGGGAATAGGGTTTTGGTCTTATCTCTATTGCGATGGATTGTATCTCTCATGATACAGTATCGCAGATTAATTTGCACGACAACATTTTGCCGATGATAGTATCACGATTGTGCGAGTATGAAATATCAGGGGAGAAAATCAACTATCAGGGCAAGGAAATAGAGGTGGGAACATACATCGGTAATGTAATGAATTGTACCGTTATCTCTTAGGGTACATTAGCAATTGCTGAGAAACTCAAGATATGATGTATTTTGTATCATGGTGCAACTTTCTCACTGCATCGAATGTGTCACAACTGGACTGTTCTGTTTGTCTTCGATGTTTCGCCTCTCATCCGAGCAAGCTTAATCAGTTCATGCAACGAGGCTTAGTGTTTGTGTGGAAGACTCAACTATTTATGCTCCAACTTAGAGGCAAAGCCTACACCACGTATGGAATCATTCCTTTGGAATGCAAAAAAGGGGGAGAGCTGTTAGCTTTTAAGACAAACAGAACAGTCCAGTTGGGATTGATTGAATGTCCTGAGAATGAAATGACTATTCACAGGCATCATGGTACAATGATGTGATATTTTCCACACGATAATATCACGATACGTTATTGAGATACAGTGAACGCCCGTCGATCGCGAGGGATTATGTTCCAGACCGGCCCACAATGGGTGAAAATCTGCAATATACAGAGATCATGTCAAAACCTTCATACCTCTCACATTTACTTGAAACAGATTTAAACTTATTCAAACACACGTTTTTTTCACATATTCCCAAGCACCGTTCTCACTTCCTGTCAAGAAATGGGGAAGTATTGTATAACATCACTTTGGGGAAATATTGTATATTTAAACGCCACAATGTTCAATCAAACCATCATTTCGTCAAATAAACGTCCACTAGCTTAATGCTATTATATAATGCAAAACGCCATAGACTGGCTACCAGGAATGAGCATAGATGTTACGGTAATTGTAAACCTTCGAACAACTGCTACTTTAATACACACGGAGCAGCAACACATGCAAAGAGAGCACACAATACTCACTGGCATATTCTCAACATGGTAACAACTTTTCAAAATCTGCGCTATAGTCGGGGAACACTGTATCATGACATTCATATCAACTTTCTTTTTTTGTGAATTTGTTGTCAGGTATGCGCATCCTGGTAACGCTCCTGCTGGACACGCTTCCCATGCTAGGCAACGTGTTGGCGCTGTGCTTCTTCGTCTTCTTCATCTTCGGCATCGTGGGCGTGCAGCTTTGGGCGGGGCTCCTGAGGAACCGCTGCTTCATGGGGGAGGATGTCAAGACGTGAGTTACCGCGGCAACGATGACCAATCCATACGAGTCCATTGTTTTCCTTCTCTGCCAATCGGCATTCTTGTCGTCGTCGTAATCAATAAACGTGTTGAAATGTTTCCCTCGGGCGCGCAAGCTGATTGAAGGTCGTGCGAATCACCAATCAAAAGCGCTGGCAAAGTGATTGGTTTTGGGATCAGGCTTCATTTGTTCGTGAGAATACACCCAAAAACTAAAACAATTTCAATGAATGACTGGCAAGGCATAGGTGGACAACAAATAGGGGCTGTGTGATGAATATTTGGATGTCAACTATTCATTTTTGTCTTTTTTTCTTTAAAAAAAAAGACATTTTCATAAAATGTATTGTATCTTATTCAGGTATAGTAACAAAACAAAAAAAGTTATTATACTTTCAGAACAATGTTTTAATGGGAGAAGAAAAACGTTTTGTCATATTCTTGCAAGAATAAGTTTTCGAGAAATCCATCTTTTTTCAGAATATTAAGACCTTAGTCTTGTCACATTATGACTTTATTCTCATAAGATTTGTTTCTATTTCGAAAATGCATCTTGTTTTCCCAGATTGACGTCTCTCTTTCATGCTTATTTGGATTTTCACTTTTGTCCATTAAGCGTACGCTTGCCCTGCGGCTAAGTGGTGGGACCGTTATGTATGTTGTTATTTTGACCCTGGTGAGGATAAAGCGGTACACAACATGGATGGACGGCTGTTTTGTCACTTAGTTAGTTCTTTAGGATTACGCACAAAAAAAGGTTTTAAGAATGATCTCAATAAAATAATTGCAGTTTTCGTATGCCTTGATTGGGGGCAAGTGGGCAAGTGCCCCACCTAATCTGTTATTCCATTTTCTGAGTTCGTTTTTTTCCTTGTAACTTGCTGACTTTTTTTCCTTCTAGTTTAAATGTTGTGTGTGTGCAACCCAAATTCTTTGCCGTACATTCGGATAACAATGATGACAAATGACTCCAAAGACAAAGAGCGTGCCGGTATCAAGAGAGGTAACATGATTCCGTGGACTTGCACTGGTTTGCAATTCACTTGATTGATTCTCACTGCAGCAGAATGACTTTTCCACGCCTCTCCGTCATTAATGATTGATGACTCATCTTTTCGACATATTCTCCTGCCTTTTGTCCAGAAACACATAGAGCTTAAAGTCGTCTATGGCGGTGAAATCGCTCGTTCGTTTTGATGTTCTGGTTTCTTCTCGTTACACAACGGCGCCATTAATCCCGCTAACAAGTGTTGTTGATGTGGTGTGTCTCGCTATGCGGTTACCATTGTTGTTTCGCTTAAATTGTCTATTTTTAATCCAGCCCGCATGGGGGAATACTGCTGACTGCGAACATCCGTCGCAGACCAGCATGGAAAGAAGTTCATAAATCTCCTTTAAAAAAAAAGACGATACACTCTGCCAATATCTTTAATACTGTCGTAAAAATGATGCCTTTTGTTGTAGAAATGTACCGCAACGGCGACTGAGAGACATTCCTAATATTTTGGCTTCATTAGTTTGAAAATTGTTAATTTTACGAGACAAAAGTCATCACTTTTACAAGACTAAAATATATATATATATATATGATATCCAACCATTTCTTTTCTATGGCTAATGTACCAGAAAAACTTCTTCATTTGACAAGAATAAAGTCAGCAGATTCAGAAGAATAAAGACGAAATACATTAATATGAATTTGATATTACGATTTGATTCTCATTATGTTACGACTTCTTTCTAAAAAAATCTCCTGATATTACTAGTTTCCTCTTAAAGCAAATGTTCCTTTTTTCTATGAATAATTTCGACTTTGTTTTCATAACTTTATGACTCCTCCCCGTAATATTACAACTTTATTTATTTATTTTTCTTTGAGAAAATGCATCTTTTTTTCCTGGTAATATGACTTTGTTCTCATAACATGCCAACGTTTTTCCTAAAAAAAAAAAAAAAAGAAAATGTTTTTTTTCTATCCTAATATTACAACTATCGTCTCGTAACTTTAGAACTTTTTCTACAAAAAAAAAGCTCTCTCATACAATAATATCATGGCTTTTTTTCGTCTAACATTCCAACAAATATAATTCTCATCAAATGAGTTGATCTCCAATTGATGATTAAAATCATTTCCCGGTGTGCTGCATTTGGGGCCCAAGTACTTTTTAGGATGTTCACATTCCATTTGATGAGTTTCTTATTAGGGTTGCACATAAAAACACTTTTTAGAATGTTCACTTTTCACTTTGTTAGTTTGCTGTCAGGTTTACAAACAAAATACTTCTTGTAGTTTATGGTTAGCTTTTGTTCCAGGAGGTACAACATCTCTTTCCTGAGCATTTACTACCGCCCGGGGGGCACGGAGGACCACCCGTTCATCTGCTCGGCAGAACGGGACAACGGCATGCTGCGCTGTTCCGACGTGCCCCGCCGCCGCGTGGCCGGGACGTCCTGCTTCCTGGGGGCAGAGGACGCCCGTCCCGCAAGGGATGGAGTGCCATGCGTCAACTGGTACCAGTACTACAATGAGTGTCGCGCCGGCGAGATGAACCCACACAAGGGAGCCATCAACTTTGATAACATTGGATATGCATGGATTGCCATTTTTCAGGTGATTTTTGGATGAATTCATGTATCATTTTAAATGATAATATTTTAACTGACTTTAATGTGGAAATTGTTTTTATTATATCGGAAAGTATGTATTATTATTTTCATTACTATTAATTATAAACTGACTTAAATATGAAAAAATACCATTTTTTTCAACAGTTTTGTTTTATTTATTTATTTCATTTTAGACGCATTAGTGGGAATAATAACAGATTTATTTATGTATTTATATGTTTTTGTGTAGCAATTTTTCAGATGATTATTGGATTATAATATTTTTTTTTTTTATCTTTATTCATTTTGATCACTACAGAGCCACATTTTAAAGTGATTATTTCCTAAAAGTATTTTTATTATGTTTGAAATTATAAAAATATTTTATGGGTTCCTTGGAATACTAATGTATTTATTTATTTAAAATTATACATATATATATATATACAGAGAAAGAGAACGGGAGAGCGTGAGAGCGTGAGATAGATAGATAGATAGATAGAAAGAAAGAAACTCCGGTTTCCTCCCACATCCCAAAAACATGCATGCTAGGTTAATTGAAGACTCTAAATTGCCCGTAGGTGTGAATGTGAGTGCGGATGGTTGTTTGTTTGTATGTGCCCTGCGATTGGGTGGCAACCAGTTCGTTGATAGGTGGGATAGGCTCCGGCACGCCCGCGACCCGCGTGAGGAGAAGTGGCTCAGAAAAATGCATGCATGCATGCATGATAATTAGGCATAAAATATGCTTTTTTTGTCCTTGAGAAAAATGGAGAATAGATTCTCCATTGATTCTGAATGGAGCTGAGACACTACTGAGATTTTTGTGTGTGCATGGCATGCTCCGACAGGTGATTACCCTGGAAGGCTGGGTGGACATCATGTATTACGTGATGGATGCCCACTCTTTCTACAACTTCATCTACTTCATCTTCCTCATTATAGTAAGAACATACACACACACACTTCTTTTGCAGATACTTGAGACATGAAGTATCTGAGGTCTACTTTATGTGGCGTGAGCTTATTGCCGCTGCTGCATGTCATATGGAACAAAGGAGGCTTCTTAATGCAGTACGTGCTTTAATGTCTTACGAGTCGCCTTGCACTGTTTCAAGCTGACTCAGTGACTCAAGCAAGAAAAAAGGTATATCGAGGAAATTATTTTCACTTTTGATTGTTACAGTCTGCTTGTGTTTGCGATAAAGTGGCACAGTGATCCACCACGTCCACCCATCTCGAAGATGCAAGGTTATGTTTTCATTTCATTGGAGTATTTTATTTATCAATCAGCTGGTTAGTAGAATAACACAAACGAGATCCACCAAACGCAAAGATGCAAGGTTATGTTTTGATGGACATTTATTTAATGTTAACAAATGTATTTATTTAGTGAGTGAGCAGGATTACGCGGGAAAAAAAATCGAAACAATTTTGACTGGAAGTTGACACGGGCACGTGTCGAACCTAAATGCAGACACCAAAAAAGAAATAGTTGGTGCTGACTTTTAATAGCAAACGGCGATAGGTCCAGCAACAAACGGGTGAGCAAGAGCACAGTTAACTTCAGAGATTGGGAAAAGGTTTGAGGCCAGCAGCCAGGTCATGTGATACCCCGTAATGCACAGAACGCAGGATGGGGAAAGCTACACTTTATTGTCGTTGTAGCCACGGTGACAGTCTAACGTACTAAGGCAGAACTCATCGGATTCCCAGGTGAACGGCAGACAGGGTGGGCAACGGAAGCGCAATCCACAGAAGAGTGTTGGAAAGTCTAGCACGGGCGCGTAGCGAACGAGCTGGTGATGAGTCAGCGATAGGCGGGCGTAGCTGACTGGCAGAGCGGAGGGGTGAGTGTAAAAAACACCGGGAGAGCGCACCGGTGCCGAATAGTGACAAAAACGGGCAAGCCGCCGAACCCATGAAAGTGCGGCCGCCAAACATCCAACCGCATTTATTCATGAGCAACGTGGGTGGAGTGTCTCGACCAGGGACATGACGACTACACACGAACAGGCAACCCTCTTGTTGCAGGCTATATATACACTTACCCTTCTGCGCCTGCATGTTTGCCCCTTCCAGGTGGGCTCCTTTTTCATGATCAACCTGTGCCTGGTGGTCATAGCCACCCAGTTCTCAGAGACCAAGCAACGAGAGCACGCTCTGATGAAGTCGGAGCAGCGCGCCCGCCAACTCCACCAGTCGGCGTCCACTCTGGCCAGCGACAGCCAACCGGGAAGCTGCTACGAGGAGATCATCCGCTACCTGGCGCACTTGGGCCGCAAAGCGTTCCGGCGTCTGTCCCGACGAGTCGCCCGGGGCGCCGCCGGCCTCCGCTGCGCCTGCGCGATACGCCGCCGGGATCGAGGCGTCGCGGAGGTGAACGGGCTGGCGCACCGGCATTCAGGTCACGTCGCCGGGGACCTGTCGCACCTTCGCCAGATGTATCATCAGCGACATCCGACGCCGCCGGTACCGGAGCGTCGCCTCAGTAACGGAGGCTTTAATTATCCAGTCATATCGCCACTCCTCACTCACCTGGATGCAAAGAGATTGGTCACCATGGAGACCGTCAACAGGCTGCCACAGCTCGTGCGGGAACACGGTGAGAAGAATGATTGCCCGTTTAAGTCTCTCAAATTACTGTACACGCACATATTGCATTACCTCTGCCAAGCACCAACACGCAAGATTAGGTATTCATCAACATTTGTTTCGTTTTTCAGTTTTGGCGTGGAGCCTGAAAAATGTTTGTATCCCAAATTGCAGCTGCAGTCAGGTTGCATTGGGGCCGAATGGGGCGGTGACCCACCTGATGCACCCAATTTGATTCATTTATTTGTTCATTAGTTGGTTAGTTAGCAACCTTTTTTTTGTCCAATTGTCATGTAAAGCAGGGTTGGTTGTTGGCAAGATTACGCAAAAAACTTTTATTATAATTTTTTTTTTATTTTTTTTTTTTTTTTTTTACAATTTTCACAAAGAGATGAACCGAAACATTTTTTTCAGTGCTGATCTGGATAAATGTTTGAATCTCGGATTTCGGTTTCACTATTTGCTTTTACAGTCTGTATTGTGGCCAAACGGGGCAGTGACCCACCAAAGTCGTGTTTTCAGCGACATTTGTTTAGTTGTTCAGCTTTGGTGTATACCTGGAAAAAGGTTTGGAATCGAGAAATGTACTGCTATTTGTAGTTACGGTCCAGTCTGCTTGCTGTGGGCCCAGGGGGGGCAGTGACCCAGGAGAGCAACCCAATTTTCATGAGTCAGACGGGTTTTTGGGATTCTTTTTTTTTTTCGTGTAAACGAGGTTGAGGGGGTAGCACATGTCTGTTATTTATAAACAGCACTTTTTCTTACGTTACGGTGAGCATTGACACAACACGAGGTTTCATTCGTTTGAACATTTCCTTTTTTAATGACATCAAGGAGAAAATGTAACCTATGTGGCTTATGGTACAATAGCCACTAATTAATACAAGTTGAAAAGGCCGCTGAAAACATCACGGTGAATCCCCGTAATAAAGTAATATTAATGATTGCCTTTTTACTGCAACCCCCATTTCTATTATGGTAAATAAAAGATGAGCTCATTCATTTAGAAGATGATATCAAATGAGTACACACTAGATTGTCACTCATCCTAATTGGCTTAAAGCTTCGTAGTAGGGAGCAAACAGTGCTCTACAGGATCTGAGGCAGGACATAATCCTATTGTAGGCATTATTGTCGCACACACTCATCTTACGCAAAGAGGATTTGACTTTTAGACTCATTTGCACAAGTGGTGGATGCTGGGACAAAAGCTAATACACAACTGTAGAAGCCAATAGAATGACTTTTAATGTAAAACAGTCCTTTTTATTTTTGGAGCTGTTTTCAGAAAGAAGACAGTTTAGTACTCATTGGCCGAGCGTACGACAAACAGTCTTTGCAGTCCACAGTGAACCTCGCGCATGTATTTTTGGAAAAACATGAAAGATAATTTACAGTCTTCAGTGAACTTACCATACGTGTTTTCGTAAAAGCAACTTAAATAACGTCTTTTAGTAACCCCCATCCTTTCATCAATATCAAAGACTTCAGTTTTAGCTTGTCTATTGTTGTATGTGGTTTTGTTAAGAAAATGGACTCACGTTCATATCAAGACAATTTAATCTGCAGTCAACCTACACATTTGTTTTTGTAAACATCAAAGATATTTTATTCCTCACTGAACCAAGCGTATGTTTTCGTATAAAAATCCAGTTGTATATTCTTCAGTAAACCAAGTGTGTGTTTTGATAAACATCCAAGACGTGTTAGTTCTCGAAAAACCTTGCAGACATTATTTTTTCCAATTCAGAATCATCAAATGTTTTCAAGAACCTCATAATGTCAAGATAATTTTGTCTTCATTGTGTGTTCTCATAAACAAAACCTAGTGCATGTTTTGTTTTCCGTAAATATAATTTTCATCCTTCAGTGAACCTAAACTATGCGGTTTCGAAAACATCCGACAATTTAGAGTCGTCCATAAACCTCACGTTCAATATGTGTTCATAAACATCCAAGACAATTTATTTAGTTATCAGTGAAGCCAGCGTAAGCGTAGGCATTTCTCGTGATTCACGCCCTCGGACAGGAAGTTTCCAGATCGTGTAGATCGACACATGACGGAGTGACTTGATTGAATTCAACGCGTCGCTCGTGTGCCGAAGAAGGCGCGAAGAGAAGCGCTTGTGCGAGGTGTCTCGATGATTTTTATGTCACAGCAGCGTTTTCTTTTTCTTTTTTCTCCCCTCGAGCTGCTTCGGTGTTTTGGACTTTTTTGCTGTTGTTCCGACTGCCAGAGATCGGAAGACGTTCTATCAACGCTCATCAGAATCACAATCAGAATCATCTTTATTCACCAATTCAGGAATTTGTCTCCGGTGTTATGTCTCCTGCTCGTAAATAAATAAATAAATTACCTGTATATAATTTTTAATTACAAATACAAGGTGTCAATGAAACTAGCGTACATAATTCGGAATCGGTTTTCCGTAACCATACACAATTTTGTAAACATCATAGACAATTTGTAGTTGTACGTGACAGAGATGGGGGGACTCGAGTTGCCAGTTTTCTGACTTTAGACCAAACACTTCCTAAATACTTGACTTTAGACTTGGTAGCCAAGAGACTTGGCTTTTACTTTGATCAATCTGAATATTCATTGAGACGGTTTGCCTTTTTTTTTTTTTTTAAAGTAAGAAACGTATTGCGAGGTCATTCGCGCCAACCTGGCAACACAGTCTGCTTTGTTGCGCACTTGCCAGTGTGACGTACCCACCTGCATGAACAACAATGGACGGAGCTCCAAGGATAATACAATTTGGGTTCAAGGACTAGCCTCTCTTTGTTTCGCTCTCTCACATAGACACATGTACTCTGGAGCAGAAAGTAGCACCTACAATATAAAGCCAAGCGCAGAATGCAGAAGTGAAGCAACGTTCCTAGCATGGTGGAGGTAAAAAAAATACAAATGAAAAAAAAGTTGCAGGTGCGTTTGCGGGCATGGCGAAAAGGTTGGCGCTAGAAGATGTTGTAGGGCTGTTCTGGTTGACACGCCTCTGCAATATCGCGTGGACATCGGGGACAGTGCCTCTGGATTGGCAGACTGGGGTGGTGGTCCCCCTTTTTAAGAAGGGTGTGTTCCAACGACAGGGTTATCGCACTGCTCAGCCTCCCTGGTAAGGTCTATTCAGGGGTGCTGGAGAGGGGAGTCCGTCGGGAAGTTGAATCTCAGATTTAGGAGGAGCAGTGTGGTTTTCGTTCTGGCCGTGGACCAGTGGACCAGGTCTTCACCCTTGGCAGGGTCCTCGATGGTGCATGGCAGTTCGCCCAACCAGTCTACGTGCGTTTTGTGGACTTGGAGAAGGCATTTGACCGTGTCCCTCGTGGAGTCCTGTGGGGGGTGTTTCTGGAGTATGGGGTACCGAACCACCTTGTAGGGGCTGTTCGGTCCCTGTACGACCGGTGTCAGAGTTTGGTACGCATTGCCGGCAGTAAGTCGGACTCGTTTGCAGCGAGGGTTGGACTCCGCCGAGGCTGCTCTTTGTCACCGATGGGCAGAATTTCGAGGTGCAGCCGAGCCGTAGAGGCTGTCCGGCTTGGTGGCCTCAGTATTGCATCTTTGATTTTTGCAGATGATTTGGTTCTGTTGGCTCCATCAGGCCGTGATCTCCAACTCTCATTGGAGCGGTTTGCAGCCCAGTGTGAGGCGGGCGGGATGAGAATCAGCACCTCTAAATCTGAGACCATGGTCCTGAGTCGGAAAAGGGCGGGCTGCCCTCTCCATGTCGGGGATGAGATCCTTCCTCAAGTGGAGGAGTTCAAATATCTTGTGGTCTTGTTCACGAGTGAGGGAAGAACGGAACGTGAGCTCGACAGGCGGATCGGTGCGGCGTCTGCAGTGACGCGGACTTTGTATCGGTCCGTTGTGGTGAAGAAGGAGCTAAGCCGAAAGGCGAAGCTCTCTATTTACCGGTCGATCTATGTTCCCACCCTCACCTACGGTAACAAGCTGGAGAGACTACGTCTCTCGGCTTGCCTGGGAACGCCTCAGGATCTCCTCGGAAGAGCTGGAGGAAGTGGCTGCGGAGAGGGAAGTCTGGGCTTCCCTGCTGAAGCTACTGCCCCCCGCGACCTGACCTCGGATAAGCGGAAGACAATGGCTGGATGACACATGGTCATTGTAGAAATCGCCAGCTTAGTGCCTACAGTCAACGGAAACACCCATTGATGGGCTAGCTAGAATTAGCATTGGCTCACAGATGGGATTTCCCTTCAAATAATGATTATTTTTACACAAACTCCGTAGTAACACATACAAACAGGTAATATAACAATACTCACAGGCATATAGTTTTCCTAATCTGTGCAAAACAACAATTGTTTTATCGTTCTTCTATTTTATTTGTTATGATTTTTTACTGCTAACGTGTAGGTACACGCATGCATCACACCACACTGCCCCTAAGAGGCCAAAGCACGCACAGCAGGAACGGCAGATACAGTCATTCCCCCCCAGACTGAAATGTCAATTAGGATCACCAACATTATTTCTATTTGCTAAATATGTCTTGTTTTTTATTTCGATTTGTAATATTGTTCTTTTAACGATTCAAACTTGAGTTTTGGTAGTTATATGTATCGGATCGGGACTCAGTATCAGCGGATACTTAAAATCAAAGACGCTGACTTGGACTCAGATGCATCCAAATGTAATTGGGACAGCCCTACAATTTTCCAAGTTTTCATTGCGCCTGACAAATGTTCACAATTTTCCACAATTTGGAGTCTCGTGGCTCACGTAAGCATGTCACGTCCGTCTGCTTCGTGTTCTTCTGAACCAAAATATGAAATTGTCCTCACTTTTAATCACGTTGACAAATGTGAAAGCAATTTAAAAATTAAAAAGTTGGGCGTGGCGCTGGCAGGTGGATGAATTTGGCGTTCGGACTGCTTTCAACTGTAAGAAAAGCATTCGGCTGTGTGAAAACTGGGACAAAATTTAAATTAAAAAAAAAATAATAATAATGTCAAAAACCGAATCATACGGAACCAAAGGCATACAAAAACCGAGGTTCCGCTGTACATGTAATGATATGATGATTAAGCGCTTATACATTTTTACAGTTGCACATTTATAACAGCCCTCTGAGGGAAACTATAAGGACAATGTGACCCATGACAGAAATGAGTTTGACAGCCCCGATTTAGCGTTATCGGTGAACCTGACATACATATTTTTGGTAAAAAAAACTTCACGTTTGCTGAATTTGACAATTGAGGACCCGTTTTCATAAACATCTCAGGCAGTTTCGAGTTTAATGAACCTTTTTGTTTTGTAAAAATACACCAAAGACAATCTTCATGACAAAAAACTCTCCTCACTCACGCAGATAAATTCACTGGTCTGTTTATTTATCTAAGGCAGGACGGCGGTCGACCGCACTTGTGGGTTAGTATCCGGGGTCTGGCTTACCTTTGTGGAGTCTCCATGTTCATCTCGTGATTGTGTGGGTTTTCTCTAGGTACTCTGGGTTCCTCCCACATTCCCAAAACATGCATGGTTGGTTAATTTGAGAGTCGAAATTGTCCTTAGATTGGTTGGTTTCCCCTGGTGACCATTCCCCTCCCAATAAGCAGTATAGAAAATGGATGGATGTTTATCGATCAAACAGCCCTTGGCAAGACCCCACCCTATGTTCGCTCTCTGCTCACCCTGCACACTACGTTGCAGCAGTTTTAGTCCGCAATACTGTCGCTCAATCTTCGATTCCATTTTCTACTCCAAACGACTGGAACACTCTGCAACAAATAATCAAACTCACCTTATTCATCCCAATATCATCGCTTGAAAAGTTAGTAAGGGATACTGTACATGATTGCTATACCTGTTTTTTGCCTTTTATGAACCTTTTATTCATCATGTGGTATGACGTAAAGTATTATGTAAATATCTTAACATTATACATGCTACATGTTGTCGTATATATCCTGTTATTTTGCTTTGTTTTACTCTGCTGTTTCCATCCAGGTCGGCATTCGCAATTGGGAACAAGTTAAATCAAAAAATGTAAAATAAAAAACAATTGAGGGGACTTGTTTTCGTAGACAGCAAAGGCAATGTGGAGTCACTCATGCTATTGTGTGTTCGTGCGCAGGCGGTCGCACAGCTCAGCCTGCGTTACCGTTGCCGGGCGAGGTCCCCGTCGAGTCGGCACCCTGTCCGTACTGCAGCTACTACAACCGACTGTGCGACCCCCAAAACGAGGCCGCTGATGAACATCATCATCAGCGAGGCCCCGCGAGCAGCCCCCCGTTGCCGCCGCAGCCGCGTTGCAAGAGCCCGGAACCCTGCGGTGGGCCCGGCCTCCGCCCGGGCGAGGGGCGTGCGTGGCCCCTGTGGCGGGCGTGCATTCGATGCTGGGCTGAACTCAGGAGCAAGCTGGAGCTCATTGTGGGCAGCAGATATTTCAACAGAGGCATCATGATTGCTATTCTCATCAACACGCTGTCCATGGGAATAGAGTATCATGAGCAGGTATGTGTGTGTGTGTGTGTGTGTGTGTGTGTGTGTAAGAGTTAATCCTCTGATATTCACTTCTGAGGTCAGGTTTTGTACGACTTTTAAACGGTGTTATTTTCTACCGGAGTCTTTGGCTAATGACCTGAACTCCCCAAGGTCTTGCCTTTTTTTATAACTTCTAAAGGTGGTCTTTACACAATTGTAGTGTGTGGTGTTATGAAAAAAGCCAAAGAAAAAGCAAAAAAGAAAGGTTTTCAACTTTTGACGTCTTGTGTTTTGCACGATTTTTCCCGAAATCCGAAATTTTCTGCAGTTGCATTATGTAGTGCCCCCAAAAAAGGTGCGCTGTTATTCCTTTGATGCTAACGTCCCCGAGGTGACGCATTTTGCACGATTTATAAAGGTGGTCTTGTTCCCTGAATGTTTTGGTGAACGGCGCGACGTGCCCAAGGTCTCGTCTTTTGTACAACTTTGAAAGACAAAGACAAAGCCGAAGCGAAGAATTCATGCATTTATTTTTCACAATTTCTAAAGGTTTTATTTTATTTGCCTAAGTTAGCAGTGTTATGCCGAATGTCACACAAAAAAAAAAAAACAAGAAAAAGCAAAGTGTTAATCCTTTGAAGCTAACGTCCCTGACACATCATTTCTAAAGGTGGTATTTTTCCATGTAATCTTCGGTTAACAGCATTATGCCATCATTGTATTATGTGTCGTTACAAAAAGGCTAAAGAAAAAGCATCAAAGTGTTAATCCTCCGTCGGACGTGACCGCACTTTGACCAAAAAGGGATGCGATAATGACGCGCGTGCCGGATCAAATGAAACGCACCCTGCAAGCGACACTTGCCGCACGAGGTCGCCGCTGTGCGTGCGTGCGTAACTCATAAGACCTGAAGTGTTAATTAAAGCGTGACCCTCGTGCAAGGGTGAGTGAGGGTGAGATGATAAAATGATTCGCTGAAGCAAGATTGCCTTTTTGGCCTATTTACTTAACTGGAAGTTTTCATCTCAGCAGAGCCTGCAATGGAAATATACACCATGCGGACTGTATTGTATTATTAAGTACTGGGATGAAAAAGGCCAATGAAGAAGCAAATCAGGTGTTAATGAAAATGACAAATTTGAGGTTGTGGTATGTTTTCCGATATCTTTGGTTAACGACATGATTCCCTGATGGTATGCAGGTTTTCTTTTGTGAACAGCAAAGGCAATTTAGAGTCTTCAATTAACCTGGCCAATGTGTTTTCATAAACATCCAAAACAGTTTTTGTACACATCAAAGACAATGAGGAGTTTTCTATGAACCTGGTCATTGTTTTTTTTTTTTTATCCTGGTTCAATAAACGATATTGATTGAAGTAGCAAAGACAATTTAGCTTGCGTGTTTTGTTACTATCAAAGACACATTTGAGTACAGTACATTTTCATAAACATCTGCGACGATTAGCGGATGTGGCTTTGTAAACAGCAAAGACAAATTGCGTCCTCGATGAACCTGACGTGTTTTCATAAACATCAGAGACAATTAGTCGATGTGTTTTCATAAATAGCAAAGACGGAGAAACAGGTTTTCCAGAGCTGCTTTAAAGCCACAGTACCTCTTTGAATTACTACCTTTGCGTCATAGCAGCTTCCTGTTTGCGCCGTGGTCCGCACGGTTCGTCATTTAAACGCACGTGACCTCGCTGTCAATGTTCTGTTTCGTCCGGAACACCTCGGAGACCTCAGAGGCGTCTCCGAAGAACATCTGCAGCACTGCCAGATGTCTCACACGCACACACATTCACGCACACACACACACACACACACAAACTGTTATAAATAAATGTCATCTCACTCCGTGTAGTGTCGTCCCTCCGATAGCATTGTTTAACACAGCTATTGTGTTTTTTTTCTATGTGGACTCTATACAGTACATACAATGTAGACTCGGTTTTATTGAGGTTAAAGTTATATAAAATATAATCTATATAAAATGGGAAATGTATTTCTGTTGTACAAATTGAAATTATGCAAATGTCACGCTGTCCAGATAAAATTAATTGAATCCCAGCTCCCAGTTAGCTCCAATTAATTCCTCTGCTTAAAATTGCGCCCGCATTCCTTCGCATGTGAATGCCCCAAATTTATGACATGTATCATGTTTTGCAATGAAATATGCCTTTTTGTATTCTGTAAATGTAAAAAAGAATATATTTTGCCTTCCGAAGTCTGCCTGGCGACATGTGGTTGGTCAAAATTACTATTCAATACGTTCTTCTAAAAACGTTTTACAAATCTGTGTAGTTTAGTACTTTGATTCTGTGCCTAGCAGCGAGTACCCACACCAAAAATGAATCTGAGCATTTTTGAAAAACTGTTCCTGCGTCTGCTAGCCCGCACAGTACTTGATTTTGAACTAGTATTTTGATGATCTGTCCCTGTTGCTCGCGAAAAGGTTTTCTAATGGATTACAGCCATTTGTATGGTATCGTACTTGATTCTGTGCTATAAATTCTGCCTAGCATCGAGCAGTTATGCCAAATAAGACCACCAAAAAAATAAACCGAAGC
The DNA here is from genome assembly GCF_024500385.1 of Phyllopteryx taeniolatus. Taxonomy (NCBI): domain Eukaryota; kingdom Metazoa; phylum Chordata; class Actinopteri; order Syngnathiformes; family Syngnathidae; genus Phyllopteryx; species Phyllopteryx taeniolatus. Next base: position 21,741,607 of record NC_084505.1, read on the forward strand.
ATTTTGTCAATGTGCTTATGCACCTGCTCGCTATCTTAAATGTTTTCGAATGGATTACACTAATCTGTACAGTTTAGTGAAGAAGACAATAGGGAAAAATGAAGCGCCACAAATTCGGCCTAGCGAAAAGTGGGTATAAAAACTAGCGCACAGAAAAATTAATACAAGCAATTTGTTGGCCTGTTCCTGTGCCTGCTCGGTAGCTAAAATGTTTCATAATGAACTGTTGGAAGAGAAGTTGGCCATAAAATAATTTAAAGCTGCAAATTCTGCCTCGAAACAAGTGAGCACTCAAACTGAGATGGGACAAAAAATAGCAAAATTCTAAGAAATGCTATTGATCTGTTCCTGCGCCTGCTCGCTCGCTAAACATACTTTCTAATTAATAATGTCCATCTGTACGATTTAGTATTTGATTCTGCCCTATGAATTCTGCCTAGCAACAAGTTTTTGTCCAAAAAAAAAAAAAAAAAAGAATCTAAGCCTTTTGTTGACCTGTTCCTGTGACCTTCAGCTAACTCAAATGTTTTACAATAGACTTTTAGACAAATTGAAAGAAAAAGAATACAATACATTGAAAAAATAATAATTTAAGCCTCCAAAATCTGCCTTGCAAAAAGTAAACGCACAAATTTGGACGGGACAAAAACAGAAACATTCCAAGCAATCTTCTTGACCTGTTCCTACTTCCTAGCTCAAAAATGTTTTCGAATGAATGACCCCCATCTGTACTGCAGTCTACCATAGGAATTCTGCCGAGCAATAAGTGATCACACCAGAAATAGACCACAAAAACATTTTGTTGATGCATTCCTGCGCCCACTGGCAGGCTAAAGCTGCCCTGTCTTCAGCCACAGGAGCTGACGGACGTTTTGGAGATCAGCAACATGGTGTTCACGAGTCTCTTCAGCCTGGAGATGCTGTTGAAAGTCCTCGCCCTTGGCCTCTTCGGCTACATCAAGAACCCTTACAACGGCTTCGACAGCGTCATCGTCATCATCAGGTGGAATGCGCTTACAAGACAGTAGAGCATTTTAAAGGGGATTTTGATGTTCCCTTCACATTTGAAGATGCTCTTTGTCTTTTTCACATGAATATTTCATGCCGTCACTGCATGTGTGTCAGCGTGTGGGAGATTGCGGGCGAGGCGGAGGGAGGTTTGTCCGTGCTGCGTACCTTCCGTCTGCTGAGGGTTCTGAAGCTGGTGCGCTTCCTGCCAGCCCTGAGGAGGCAGCTGGTGGTGCTCATGAAGACCATGGACAACGTGGCCACCTTCTGCATGTTGCTCATGCTCTTTATTTTCATCTTCAGGTATGAGATTTGAGAGTTTTGCGTTTTATGGCAAGACTTTTTAAGACTTCTTTTGTGCGTCGAATGATGATGGACATGCCTACCAAATTTCATGTTGCTCAGTGAAAGTGGCTTTGGGGGCTGAATTCTTTTTTTAAATTCCGGAGGGGGCTACCGAATCAAAATGGCCGATTCAAACCCAAAGGGAAGACCTCCTTGCGTCTCTTCTTGAGACTTTTTTGATGCGTCTTCTCATGATTGGCATGCCTCTTCAATTTGAAGTTGCTAAATAAAATTGCCAGTTGTGGGCTGAATTCTTAAAATTGTTGTGAATGGTGCTCCTGAGGCAAAGGGCTGCTTCACAGCAAAATGACACACTTCCTGTGTGCTTCTAGACATAGCTTCTTCAGACTTTTGGGGACGGTCTACACCTGATGGACAAGCCTACAAAATGTCATGTTGCTGAAAGAAACTACTCGGCGCTAGCAAGCCGAAATGGCCACTTCCAACCAAAATGGCTGACTTCCTATTGTCTTTGCACACACGGCTTCATGAGGCTTTTTTTGTGGGTCTACTCGTGATGGACATACCTACCATATTTCATGTTGTTCAGTAAAACTGACTTTGTTGGCTGAATTCTTTTGAAAACCTGCAAGGAGCCACCGAACCAAAATGGCCACTTGAAATCAAAACGGCAGATTTCAAGTGTCTTTTTGGCCATGGCTTCTTGAGACATTGTTATGGGTCAACCCATGATACACACGTCTGCCAAACTGAATGTTGCTTAGCGAAAGCGGCTTTGGGGGGGCAGAAATTTCGAAAAGAATCCCTTGCGTGCTACCAAGCTCTTTTTTGAGGTTTGTGAGCACCCCCTGTGGAATTCGTGTATGGATATAGCTTATAATGTGATATACAACAATGTATTGTTTCATTTCTTTCTTTTGTTTTCTGCGCAGTATTTTGGGGATGCATTTGTTTGGATGTAAATTTGGTTTGCGACAAGACAGCGGAGACACGCTACCCGACAGAAAGAACTTTGACTCACTGCTTTGGGCCATAGTCACTGTCTTCCAGGTTTGACATAACGCACGCACGCACGCACACACGCTCACACACACGCCACACAGTTGTCGTGTCTGCGATTTAATTTGAAAGGAAATAGTAGGACATTTAAACCGAAGCAGCTTGTGGTGTTATTGGCTGGATCCCAGACACTCATCTTTATTATTTTTAATCCAATCTGGAGCTGGCTCACTCCCAGCAATGTTTTCCCTCCCCGACAAATGACCAAATGCGAGCCAATGGCACGAGCGGCAAGATGATGCATCTCACAAAAAAAAAAAAACAATGATGAGGCACGAAAAGGCACGCGGCAGGAGCTTGTTTAACACCGACAAGCACCATTGCTGTTCAGCCCGCAGAGACACATATTCAATTCGACGTTAATGTGCCTCTTATTACAGCGCAGTGAGAAAGTACAAACAAAGTTGCTGTTTTTTTTTTTCACATTATCTTGAAGCAGCTCAGTTTATTTACCTAGCACCCTAAAATGTCCAAACAAACACACATTTTCGTTGATGTTTACAAACACGCGTATGTTAGGTTCGTTGATGACGAGCAGCGGATATCAAAAGTCTACACAGCCGTGTTGAAATGCCGCGTTTTGGTGATGTCCCAAAATGTCAAAACCTTTTCCACCATTAATGTGACATGTAAGCTGTGCAAAAAAAAAAAAAAAAAAGAGAACGGTTTTAGAGAACGGAAGTAGAAATAACTGAGATAATGTGGTCTCTTATGACGTTATTACAAAACATTCACATTCAAACTCCTGTTAAACGGGAGTCAGTAAACGTTCAGCTGTTCTAGTAGGGTTTTCTTGCCATTGATGTGGTCATATTTTACTGTTGTTCATGTTTCTGCATCCTGCCCACAGTCAACGTGTCTCCCTCTTTTCCTCACGTCTGCAGATCCTGACTCAGGAGGACTGGAACGCCGTCCTGTACAACGGCATGGCGTCCACCACGCCGCTCGCTGCCCTCTACTTTGTTGCCCTCATGACCTTCGGCAACTACGTGCTCTTCAACTTGCTGGTGGCCATTTTGGTTGAGGGCTTCCAGGCAGAAGTAAGGGCACTTTGGGGTTTGGGCTGCTTACAGAGGGGATGGCGGGGGTTTTGGCAATAGCGGCGACGGAGGCAGTGGTGGTGCCAGGGGCGCCATTGCTGTCAGTGCATTGTTTGCTTTGGTGGTGGCGGTCCCTACTTAAAGATGTGGTGGTGGTAGTTTTTTCAATGGCAGCAGGGGTGGTGGCTTTTGGCATTAGTTCTCGGCGACGGTGGTAGCGGTGATGCGTCGTTGGCATTAGCGGTGGCACCTTTGGCAACGGCATTGTCGGGATTGCGTCTAGCAGTGGTATTGGTGGCAGCAGGGGTTGCCTTGGCGGTGATGGTGGCTACTTAACGAAGTTGCGGCTGCTTTGGCCGTGGTGGTTTTTGATGACGGCAGCTGTGGTGGCTTTGGTGTTGGTTGTGTGGGAGTGGTAACAGTGGTGAGCTGTTGGCATTAGCGGTGGCAGCTTTGTCAATGGCGTTGGTGGCAGCAGTGGGTTTGTTGACGGTGTTGGGGGTGACAGTGGCGATGCATTGACAGCGTCGGTGGTAGGTGGTGGAAGTCTAACATTGGCTGCAACTGTCGGACTGGGTTTGGCGGCTTCGGTGTTGTTGCTAGTTTGTCGTCGCGTTGGCTCTGTTAGCGGCGTTGGTGATACTCCTCGCATTGTCAATGCCATCGGGACTGGCGACAGCGGTGGCAACCTCGCCGGCACGATTGACATCAGCATTGGCGGTGGCGATAACAAAGCTGCCTTGTGGAGAATAATCCTCACAATCCCGCTTGCATGGTTTTGCCTCGCTCTTAGAGCTCTACATAGTTTTCATGTCTCTCTTTCTCACACACACACACACACGTGTACACACACAATACTCTCCAGGGTAGACTTGTGTTTGATATCGCTCTGTCATTCACAGCTGGTGAGCTTTTGTTGTTTCGTTTTTGCTGTTTTATCTCCGCAATCAGACAATACACACTGACAGTCACACACTAATAGACACACACACACACACACAAACTGATAGACACACACCAGTAGACACACATCGGTTGATACCCTCCGCCTAAGCCATCCTCCTGCATCTTTGCAGCAAAAATTCTAATTCAATTGGGCAAAGCTTTATTGCTGTGACGACAGGAGATCACCGGCAAGAAGTCCCCTTTGGCTCGTCTGCCTCGACTGACTCATGCTTTTGTGCTTCTTTGCGTGTCGCGTTGTGCGTTTAGGGCGACGCCAGCCGATCGGAGTCGGACGACGAGGGCCATTCGCTGTCTTACGACGAAGAGGAGAAGCTGAGGGAGCTGTACGCAGCAGGTAACGAGCTAACTTGAGAAGAAGCTAAGGTAGCAGTTTATGTTTACGTTGTTCACTCTTGACTTAAAGAGCTGAAGATCCAGGCCATGATCAACAGCCCCAACGGCCTCCTGAACCCCAGGGCCTCCAGACCACCGCCCCTTTCCCTGCCAGTCATCACGCACACTGCGGCCACGCCCACCATGATCTACGGTCAATCGCGGCGTGCTAGTGCCGCCTCTGTGGTAGACAGCCTTGAGCAGCAGAGGGCGCCGGTGAGCTTTCAAGCCACTAATTCTTATGGAATTAAACAAAAACAAAGTCCGAGCACTCAGCCCTGAAAGATGTTAATGGAGATGGATTGCAGAGTGATGCTGTCACATAGTGGCCTTTTACAAGTATTGCCGGAAGAAATACACCTGTGTCCGGAAAACATAACAAAGCCAAAGAAAAAGCAAAACACACTGAAGCTGAACACTCACGAGATTTAATGACATCTCACATTTTTCATTTGGAAAAAATGTCCAAAAATGCAATCGAGTTGTCTGTAATATTTATTATAATTTTTTCATTTAAAAAATAGTTTAAAAGAGAAAAAAAACATGATATGGCGCAATTTTGTATTTAAGATAATCGCATAGAAAAGAAGTTGAATGTTACAAGATGTTACATGATTTTGTAATTAAAAAATAGAAAGAATTAAAAAACTACCATATTATGACACACTCTTACAAATATAACAAATAAAAATAACAAACACATTTTTACAATGGAAAAAAATGTCATGTAACGTTTTTATATTCATAAGTCTATATTTTTTGTGATATATATCCTAACATTTAACTTAAAGAAAATTTAGTAAAAAAATAGCGCAATTTGTTTGTTTGTTTCTTGTAAGTGTAATTGTAATTAACAAAATCGTGGAATATCATTTTTTGTCTTTTTAAAAATATACATTTAAAAATTGTGTGATATCGTGTAAAATTATTTTGGGGTTTTTTTTTATTTAAAAAAATGTGATATCATTTAACAATCACATTATGCATTTTTATTAGGAATAGCATGATATCTTGTATTACTATTGCACTTTTTATTTTAATTAAAAAATGTGTTTGATATTTTGTAACATGCAACTTTTTTTAAAACTTTCAATACTTTTTCAAACTAAAACAGTGTCCTATCTTGTATTACTTACTTGTATTAACTTAGTTTTACAGTTTATAATTTTAATTAAAAATGGTGTGCCATAGCAACATAAAAAAATGAAAAAAGTGTTTTTTTTTTAATCTAAATTTGTCTAAATAGAAAATTACGTGATATATTGTTTTTATGATTATTTATTTATTTTCAAAATAGTGCGATACCTTGTAAAAAAAAAAAAAAATTCACATAAAAAAAGTACTTTGATAATACATACAACTTTTTTTTTTAAAAAAAGAACCTTAACCCATTTGTTCTTAAGAAATCCAAGTCCCGGTTGTATCCTCTCCACAGCCTCCGTGGGACAGTGTCCTCGAGAGCCGCCGCTCCAGCTGGGCCAGCATTCACCGGAGGAGCCAATCGGGGGAGATGGAGTCGCTGCTGTCTGACGCCGGCAGCCGAGAGGCGTCCGTGGACACGCCCGACTACCTGCAGGTGCCCGACTGCAACGGCGCCGCTGCCTTCCACCTGCCCGACGACACGCTCCAGACGTCGCTTTACCGCACGCACCAGGAGGATGAGGATGTGGAAGAGGTTCGCATTGTCAATCACTTTTCGGCTTTCTGAATTGGGACCCATTGGACAATCAACCAGATATGATTTCCGTGGCCACAGGAGTCCCAGGTCCTTTCCTCTTATAAAATAAAACATACCTTTTGTGAATGTAACATTAAATGATAGTCACATTTGATACTTGTCACATTACACATTTCCCCCCCAAAAATTGTTTTCCAGGCTGCTTCACAGCTTAGAAACAATGTTTTCTCCATTAAATGTCACTCCGTAATATATAATGCTTTTGAGAAACAGTGTCTCGGATAACCCATTCAGTAATTGAATAGGCAGAAGATGTCAAATATGTACAGTAAGTACTTCATGAGCAATCTGTGACAGTGACGTCACTTTTGCTTTCCATAATGATTGGGGTAATTTAAAGCACTATTAAAATGTCGTCAGCCATACTGTCAAAAGAGCATTTTTTCAATTATTATCACTTCCGGTCTGCGGCTGATTACCATTTTTTAAGAATGCCGGCCCCCCCGTACGTTGATACATTATTCCATTTCATTTTAATTCCACTATCACAATGTTAATCTCTCGTTTGCACGTTCTCCCCCTGCCTGTGTGGCTTTTCTCCGGGTACTCCGGTTTCCTCCCACATCCCAAAAACGTCCACGGTAGGTTAATTGAAGACTCTGAATTGCCCGTAGGTGTGAAGGTGAGTGCGAATGCTTGTTTGTTTATATGTACCCTGCGATTGGCTGGCTCGCCCGAAGATAGCTGTGATAGGCCCCAGCACGCCCGCCACCCTAGTGAGGGAACCTAGTGAAGGTACAGAAAATGGATGGATGGATGGATGGATAATGATCGTTTTACTGATAACGACTACATTTATACTATTTAGAGGTGTAACCAACATGAAAATCAGAGAGCTGCATAGTTTCCTTTTCATGTAGTAATGCAAAATTCAGTGTCCTTGAGCAGGATGTTGATTGTGTGCCCTTGCAGACTTTGTACCAGAAACTGAGAAAACTGGTAGAACCCTACGAGCCTCAGTGGTGCGTGGAGCACGGGGATTGGTCGCTCTACGTTTTCTCTCCACGCAACCGGTAAATCCCCTCGCGTGCGGTCGATCGAGCGCCGCGTCACACAACGCATAAACACGCTCTCAGCGCTTACGGTTGTGTGTGCGTGTAGTTGCAGGCTGTGGTGCCAGAAGACGATCGGACACAAGTTGTTCGATCACATCATCTTGCTCTTCATCTTCCTTAACTGCATCACCATCGCGCTGGAGAGGCCCGACATTCAGCCACACAGCATGGTAGCATGTACACACACACACACACACGCGCGCGCATAAGCACGCATGCCAACATACATAATGTATAGTAGACGCTTCATTAGGTACAGCTTACATACTGTGCATCATTATTTAAACACAGGACATTATTTAAGAAATGTATCGAACTGTATTCAAAATATTTAAACGGTATTTATAACGATGTCAAATACAAAAATGTGTCTTCCAGCACACCCGCGACCCTACAGAGGATAAGCGGTACGGAAGATGAATGAATGAATGAATGAATGAATAACAATGTGTTCATTATAAATTATTTTGAATGCACGTGGATGTCTAAACTCAATGGTTTTTATTTCTGGGAATTGATCCCATCGGAAATAATGTTTAAAAACTATGTATAGTATTTAAACAATATTATTTTGTATATCATATTCTTTGATTATTATGATTATTATTTATATTATTGAAAATAATAATATATTTTATATAGGGCCTTTAAAGGAACCCAAGGCTGCTTAAAATGAAATTTAAAAAAAATTATGTAGTGCTGACAATATGTAATATTATATGATAAAAAAAATTCCATGGTACATTTGTTTTTGTATTTTCTCATTGGTTTGTACATTTTCAAAATAATGACAATGTAAAAACAACTTTACCAGATTCAAACTGTCACCGTCATACAACCCTTTAGCAAGAACTTTGTTCAAATGTCGTTGTGTTTTCCTGTGGCGATCACCATCACCCCCGAAAAAACAAAGCAAAAGCCAAATGCGAGTTGAAGTCTCGCAAGATTTGCCGACATTTCGTGTAATGATGCTTTAAACTGAATTTGTTATATTCCATTGACACCTTGAAATCCCACTTTTGAGCCACGTTTGCCATCTTGAGGATTTTACTGTTTCCCTCCATTAGGCATTTTCACATAATAATAATAATAACAATGATAATATTCCAACCCAGGTTATCATGATTACAACATCCCGGCATGTTTTTCCATTATATTTTCATCCTCCGACGTCGTAATTGTTTTCTTCTTAATGCAGCAAAAGCGACGGGAACTTGAAAGCGTTTCTGTGTGTGTGTCTGTTCCAGGAGCGAGTGTTCCTGAGCGTATCCAATTACATCTTCACTTTGATCTTCGTTGGCGAAATGGCGATCAAGGTAAGTCTCCGTCGCAAAACGATAAGGCCGATTTGCGTCAGATGCGCTTCGGGCTGGGGGATGACCTTATTCGCACAGTCACATTTTTGGGGGGGACATAAATCACATAACCTTAACAGAAGTGGTACTAAAAATGGACTTGCTTAATCATGTCACAAATCCGAAAAACTAAACATGATTTTTGTTCATCAATCATATAATCTTACTAGAAGTATTCTAATTGACTTTTTTTGATGATGATGAGACGAATCAGAAAATCTTATCTAATAATGCCCTTCTAAAGTGATGGGAACCATGATTTGCATGTTTTAAACATATTTTCCTCCTGCCTCGCAATCACACAACACAAACGGTTCCTAAAAATGGACAAGTCACAATTTAGGAAAACTAAACATTGTGGACACCTAAATCGGTCACATTTGGGGTCATAGATCACTTAACCTCACCAGGAAAGTCACAAATCACAAGTCACGAATGTAAAACCGGGTTGTTGGGACCTAAATGTGTATCAATGGGGGGGTCATGAATTGCAATTGTACTAAAGACGATCTTGGCACAAATCAGAAACGAACGTGTTTTAACATGTTTTCCTTGTGTTACGTGACATAAATGACACAACCTTCCTCGAAATGCCTTCACAAAAATTGCACAAAAGGTGGACTTGATCACAAGTCAGAAAAGGAGGTTTTGCCATTGGTCTGGAGACCAAATCTGTCACATTTGGGGGTTCTAAATCACCCCCAAAAAATGTACCAAGGATGGACTTGCTCAATCAGAAATCAGGAATCAGATCTAATGTGATTGATTTGTGCAAACATTTTTTTCATGTGTTGTGGGACCCTAAACCTGTCACATAAATCACGTAACCTCACTAGAAGTGTTACCGACTGTTGTTGCTTGGCTTTTTTGTGTGTGTGTGTGTGTGTGTGTGTGTAGGTGGTGGCGATGGGCATGTACTTTGGCAAGGGTGTGTATCTGCAGAGTAGCTGGAACGTCCTGGACGGGGTCCTGGTTTTTGTATCCTTGGTGGACATCCTGGTGTCTGTGGTGTCGGCGGGTGGGAATCGAATCCTGGGCATCCTGCGCGTACTGCGGCTGCTGCGTACCTTGCGACCGCTCAGGTGCCAGTCTGTCTGAGCACCCATGCTACCTATCTCCACTGTCATTTACTGTAGAGTTTCCGATTCCGATTGAGTGCCAAAATAATACGATTTCTGAACCACCTTTTTGGAGGTTCCAACAGCTTGTGTATCATGGTGACGAATGTACGTAGTTCAGGAGTCTTTCAACACAATGCTCCAAAACACACTCAATAGCGCCCCCTGGAAAATTCGACACTGACAGTCGTTTCACAGATTTTGCTTTGGACGAATGTATTTTGACCAACTCTGACTCGGGAATTGACCCCAATGAACCCCAGTTGTCCTAGACACTAAATTGCCAAAGATTTTAGCAGCACATGGCAAGAACATGGTGTCCAAGTTTCTGAGGATTCGCTCTAAAAAGGGAACTCTTGTGTTTCTTCCTATAAAGTCTTAGTCAAACTTGGTGTGGATGGTGAAAATGCCACCTTGAAGATTTTGTCAATCTCCTCACACCATGTGGTGATATGAAGTGGCATCAAAACTGGACAAGGGGAACATTGTAAAAAGTTTTTGGGGGGCCTCATGTCTCCATAGAAATGTAAATAAAAACTGCGAGTCGCGAGGAAAACATCCCCACACCCTGTTAGGGTCGTGCGAAAGTTGGGAGATGCGCTGCATTGTATTGTGAAGTTATTCGAGGTTTGTGTTTCAGAGGGAGTATGGGAAAGCCCAAAATATGTTTTTCCCTCTGTACATATGCCGCGACGCATACCCGAACGCTGTCACTTGAAGCTAAGCGTATGTGTTGGTGTTTCAGGGTAATCAGTCGGGCTCCGGGTCTGAAACTGGTGGTGGAGACGCTCATCACCTCACTCAGACCTATCGGGAACATCGTCCTCATCTGCTGTGCTTTTTTCATCGTGTTTGGGATTCTGGGGGTTCAGGTAAACGTAATGTGAACACGGATGTGCATTTTTTTTGCGTGTGTGTGTTTAAACACGGCTTTAAAATACTGACTGCTTTAAGACAGATGAGCTGTACGATTACAAATGAAACCGAAAACCATGGGGAAATGCAAACCAGGTGCTGATAAAGCATCACATTCGAGTGCTGTGCTCTCCTGCGAGATTTGGTATTGATCCCAATACAGGGGCAGGATCACCGATATTGATATTTTTGGGGGGGTAATAATTAAGGCGAAGTCGTTGTAATAGTTGAATCTGAATGGATTTTCACAGTTTTCTTTGAAATAATGCATTTCAAAATTGTTTATTTTTTTCAATTATCATACGAGGCTGCACGGTGGGCAACTGGTTAGCACATCTGCCTCACAGCTCTGAGGACCCGGGTTCAAATCCGGCCTTGTCTGTGTGGAGTTTGCATGTTCTCCCTGTTTCTCCGGCCGGGTACTCCGCTTTGCTCCCACATCCCCAAAACGTGCGTGGCAGGTTAATTGAAGACTCGAAATTGCCCGTAGGTGCGAATGTGAGTGCGAATGGTTGTTTGTTTGTATGTGCCCTGCGATTGGCCGGCAACCAGCTCGGGGTGTACCTCGCTTCTCGTCCAGTCAGCTGGGAGAAGCGGTTTGGAACATTATCGTATGAGTCACTCCGATTGCGATACGATCAACTCAAATCACAATTACGATACGATTCAGTCCAATTATGATACAATATAATTAGAATACAATTCCCTTTCATTTGAACACAGTTGACTCTCATTATGGCGCGACTGACTCCGTTTAAAAAGCGAATCCATGTGATTCACTACCATTATGATGTAAATCAATATGATTTAGCATTAATATGAGACACTGAGCAATGTGAGTCACTGTAATTATGATACAATTCTCTTCAGTTATTATATGAATCGAATCGATTTCACTCCAATTACAATATGAATGAATACCATTCATTCCAAGTACGATATGATTCAATCGCATTCACTCCATGTACGACACAAATTGATACAATTTACTCTAATTCTAATTCTTCACTCCATGCTTAGATTATGAATTGACACAATTCACTCCTACTGTTATGCGATTCACTCCGATTGCAATCTGAATAAATACGATTTACTCGAATTGCAATACGATTCTTGTCAATTACCCCAAGAATCAAATGACTTTCACTTCTATTACAACACGAATCCACACAATTCACTCCAATTACGATATGATTCATTCGGAATACGATACAATTCACTCTAATTGCGATACAATATGATACGATTCGTGTTGCGAAATGATTGACTTCTGTTGCGATGAAACAAAACGTAGCTTGAAATCAATTAACTGTTTATAGAGATAAAGTCAGCAAAATTGTACTCTCAGACTTATTTATTCTTACACATTTTAAAATAATTACAATCATTAGGTTCCAGCACGCCCACGACCCTAGTGAGGATAATCACTATGGAAGAGGAATGAATGAATGAATAAAACCATTATAATTATCTTAACACTGGCATTCCAGTATAATCTAGTTTCCGCTATTTTGTATTCATTTTCATTTCATTTGAACGTGATTATCATGACCGGATTGACTCGCTTGAGGGATTCAAATCATTTCAGTGAGTTGATGAATTCATTTCTTCCTTCCAACGAGGTGTGGCTCAATGCTTCTTGGCCCTTTAAGGGGCTACAGCCAAAGATAAAAATGTCGTTCCACTCATCCATTCTATGATATTCTGCTCTACATATTAGTGCGTGCGTGTGTTTGTGCATCTGTGTTTGTGTGCGTGTGGGCCTGTACAGTTATTCAAAGGCAAGTTCTTCCACTGTGACGGCTACAACGTGACCAACATCGCCAACAAAACTCAGTGCTTAGATGCGGGACACCGTTGGCTACGCAGGAAGTACAACTTTGACAACCTGGGACAGGTGTGACACAGTCACACACACACACACGCGCATGCGCATGCACACACACACATAGACACACACTGATGTAAATGGGCATCTTGCAGGCCCTGATGTCTCTGTTTGTGCTGTCATGTAAAGACGGCTGGGTCAGCATCATGTACGACGGCCTCGACGCTGTCGCTGTGGACCAGCAGGTACGACGTTGTTTGATTTGACGCATATATCTTGAGTTCATCATTCACAATAAATCAATGACCAAATGACTCAATTAGATACGAAGACAAAATACAAAAAAAAAGGAACACATTTCTGGAAAAAAATCCATTCAATTCATCAATTCATCAGTTTGCTTTGATCATAAATTATTCATTCGTGCATTTCATAAAATAAAAAGTTACAAATGTACGTCAAATGTATTATTTATTTATTTAAAATCAGCAATTTATTTGATGAGATGTAAGCATTTTGAAAAAAATATTTGTAAAATGGTTTGATGATAAGCAATTCATATTGATTGGATGATAATCAATTATTTGATCAAATTAAAAGGTTCAATGTACATGTAAAAGTGCTTCTTTTTTCTGTACTATTATTTAAGATAAAAGATCAAGATAAATGCATTAAAAAAGAATAAATATACTTATAAACCAATATTTCAAAGAGAAGAAAAAAGCGTGGCTATTTTAGGGGAAGGGAAGAAGAAAGAAGAGAAGCCTGCTGATAAATAGATGTGCAGCGACAGCCGTGGCGCTCCCACCGCTGACTCGGGACTCCCGTTGTCCCGTTGTTTTGATCCGGCAGCCGATCCGCAACAACAACCCGTGGATGCTGCTCTTCTTCATCTCCTTCCTGCTCATCGTCAGCTTCTTCGTGCTCAACATGTTTGTGGGCGTGGTGGTGGAGAACTTCCATAAGTGTCGACAGCAGCAGGAGGAGGAGGAGGCCAGACTCCGCGAGGAGAAGCGACGGAGGCGTCTGGAGAAGCGGAGGCGCAGTGAGTTCACTTCAACCACGATATAAGAAACCTGTTGCCAGTCTTGGCGGTGTCAATCAAACGTTAGCAAGTGGCTCACAATGGGTATTTTGGAAATTCATGTCGTTTTCTAACGCAGCGATTCTCCGAATGCGCTACGAGTCCCACTAGTGAAATGCGGGTTCCTTCTCGTGGCGTGCCAAAGAATCATCTCCCTAGTGCACTTCTGTTGTATTTAACTTTTAAGGTTGAATACAGTGGCATTTAATCTTAAAGAGCTGACTGGTTTTATACATTTATTTCGGGACAATTAAAAAAATGATGGACAATAAACAAAAAATCGAATTATCTTTAGAAGCATTTCATTAGCCCTGCGTGTGTGTGTGTGTGTGTGTGTGTTTGTGTTCACGTGTGCACAGAGGCCCTGGAGAAGCCGTACTACGCCGACTACTCTCCGCTGCGTCGCTCCATCCATAGCGTGTGCACCAGCCACTACCTGGACCTCTTCATCACCATTATCATCTTGACCAACCTGCTTACCATGAGCATGGAGCACTACAACCAGCCCCAGGTAACCACAGCAACAGCCCCTCTTTCATCACCCACATACATTACAGGCATTCATTGTGTGTGTGTGTGTGTGTGTGTGTGTGTCAAACAGTACCTGGTGGAGATCCTCAAGTACTGCAACTACATCTTCACAGTGGTCTTCGTCATCGAGGCCATCCTCAAGCTCATCGCGTTTGGCCTCCGTCGCTTTTTCAAAGAAAGGTAGCATGCATTTTTCCTCTTGTGACGTAGCGCGGGTTGCCAGGGGCCAGTCGCTTTGCGCCGCTTCAACCGCAGCATCCACTAGCTAGGCCTATTTTTCTCAGTCCCTGCATTGGATCTTACCTTTTGAAAAATATGTTATGTCATATGTTTTACTGATTTTTTTACTAAGTATACAAAAATAAAATGAGTTTTTCATGTTGACGTTGGCGCTATCAAATACAAACGTGTATTAATACTGCAAATGGGAAAAATACGTACGACGAGAAAATCGCGGGGAAAAAAGGAAAACGAAATGTCAGAACGAGTTTTTTTCGGGGGAGAAATAAAAGGTGATAGGATCAAATCAAGTCATATTGTTTTAGAATTGATCTTAACCATACAAGAAGAATGTCACATTTTTCAGTTGAATTTTGTAGAAAAATATTACAATTATTAACGTATTGAATTTCTGATAAAACTTGATTCATCATTATAAGAAAAAGGACAATTTAGTATTATTTTGAGGGGAAAAAATGATAATATAATGCGATTAAGGTTGTATTTTCTTGGTGGAAAAAAAGTTACAAATTGAAGTAGAAAAGGTGGACTTTTGGAGAAATAAAAGTTGGAATACTAAAACAAAATAGTGAACTTTAAAAAAAATATAATATGAGATGAAAGTTGTAATGTTTTGAGAGAAAAAGTCACATGACAAGAAATAAGACTTTTTCTTAGGAAAAAAACCCACCACAATATTACAAGGAGAAAGTTCTTTTTTTGTATGTAAAAAGCCTGACTGCGCGCTCGTTTTCCAGATGGAACCAGTTGGACCTGGCCATCGTGCTGCTGTCCATCATGGGAATCACGCTGGAAGAAATCGACCTGAACGCCTCGCTGCCCATTAACCCCACCATCATCCGCATCATGAGGGTGTTGAGGATCACGCGAGGTGCGCACACCAACACGGCAACAACGGAAACAGCAATGTTTGGGGCCTGATTTACTAAAAACAAAAAACAAAACAAACGCTCTTGAACTTGATTGCTCATGCAAACAGATGTGGAAGATAATCGAGACTGAGCGTGCGCAACCAAGATTCCGTCTGCTAAATTGCAATCTTTGATTTTGTGCCTGAAAGGCAGGTGCACAACACATGCAAAGCGCTGCCAGCTACGGCCGCCACAATTCATCAATTAACCGACAAATCATCGAGCCTCGATTTAATCAACTTTTTTCATCAATGAGGAATTTTGTTAGAGCCATTGCTTAATTTAAAATTGTGCAAATCCTCTGTTTCCAGCTGCTCAACAGAAAATATTCTCTGATTTCTGTAGTTCGTCATGATAGCAGGCGAATTAGCTTTTGTGTTTAATCCAAATAAGACATTTGCAAACATCTTTTACTTGGGAAAACAATGAGAAAAACCAGTTTTGACTTTTTTTCTGATATGTTAACAATACACAGTAATCAGAAAAAAAAGATTTGACAATAAACTAATGCAAAATAATGTTTTGTCGATTATTCAATTCATCGATGGAATAATCATTTCGAAGAATATTTGATTGTGACTCCCCCAGTGCCGAGGAGAAATTGAGACCACTCCGAGCTTCACGTATTATAAATGGCAAGAAATCTTAGCTGTCGCGCAAATCAAGGAGAAGCCGGCACTGATTTCTTTCTTCCAATTCCTGCCGAAAACGCCAAATGATGTCCTGAAATAGTCGCAACAGACACTTTGCTCTGAGAGCGGACAACCAAACTTAACACACGGTTCAGTTACATACCGCATCAATGCAAGTGGCGTCTTGTGTACGAGGGACGAATTCCCCCTTGAGGTCGTCCACCAAAACTTTTTCATTTTGACTCCGTCTCGCTGGGCTGAGTTCAGAATTGTTTCCTTTCCCAATAGAGGTGACAGGAAGAACTTTGTTTTGCTTGTGTCGCCATTTTTTAAATGCCAGAAACAAAAATGATCATGACATATCGTCTATTATTGAGCAAAGCAATTTTGGAGCTCCTGAAGAAACTAAGGCTTGATTGGAGCCAGTCACAAGAAGGAGTCATGCCATATCAACAATGACAAAACTCCTCGCAACCACTGCATTTCCTTGTGTCCACCTCATTTCATTTGTGTCCACTGTAACAATTGATGCCGGCCTCTCCCGCAACAGATTTCCAGGCGTGCCGTCCCAAGTTTGAAACGCAATGTTGCGCAGGCAGGGCACGCACCGCATCAGCCACGCACTCGGGATGAGTTAAATCAAACAATACATGGCTTCTATGCGGTTCCTGGTTTCCATAAAATGATCGGACCTAGCAATTTATTTTCTGTAACTCGGTAATGTGTTTGTTTGTCTTCCACTAACACTTCCAGTTCCACCACTTGAGTATTCCTTTTGCACTTGGGAAAAAAACCATGAGCCCTTCAGTGCCAAACCCTCTTTTAAGTTCGGTGGCCTCTACCACTTTTACACCTGTTGCCAACAGCGTGCATGATCTGTTCAAGCGAACACGCAATTCAGCGCCCGCTATTTGGGATCTTAGTGAATCAGGCCCTGGGAGTACACATACTTACTGCGCTGTGGTGCCGCCATGTTGCAGTTCTGAAGCTGTTGAAGATGGCCACGGGAATGCGAGCCCTGCTGGACACGGTCATGCAAGCGCTGCCTCAGGTAACGCCAACATGCTTTCGCAAAGCAGGTCCAATAGGAAAGGAGAAGATTTTACTATTATGACAATAACTTTTGCATTTTTTTGGGTCTTGTTTTTCCAAGAAAAGGGTATTTCTATTTATTCTATTCTATGTATTAATGTATTTTTTTAATAAAGGAAAAAGTTATATTTCGGCAACTAGGTTTTATCATAGCGGCACGGTGGCTTAGTGGTTGGAACGTCTGCCTCACAGTTCTGACCGGGGTTCAATCCGCCTGTGTGGAGTTTGCATGTTCTCCCCGTGCCTGCGCGGGGGGCTTTTCTCCGGGCACTCCGCTTTCCTCCCACATCCCAAAAACATGCGCGGTAGGTTCATTGACGACTCTAAATTGCCCGTAGGTGTGCGTGTGAGTGCGAATGGTTGTTTGTTTGTATGTGCCCTGCGATTGGCTGGCGACCAGTTCGGGGTGTGCCCCGCCTCCTGCCCGATGACTGCTGGGATTGGCGCCACAGAAAATGGATGGATGGATGGTTTTATCATTTGACTTTTTTTTTTTTCCAAAGTTCTTTAAAGTTTTTTTTCATTTAAAAATAATTCTTAAATGTTTGTAATCTTTTATATAGGAAAAAGTTATATTTCGACTTCAAGGTTTTATGGTTTCACATTTTTACAAAATGTTCTTTAAAGTGAAAGTAAAATGATTCTTAAACGTTTGACATTTTTATTTTGTACTTAAAACTACAGTATAGACATTCTTGTGTTATTTACATGTGAAAGATAAAATATAAAATGAACTTTAATCATCTTAATTCAAAGCAAATATTTTCCTTCAGTGACTCAAAATTGCTAAAAAGCATGAAAAAAAATCTCAAATTAAAAAAACAAAACATTATGTCGGGGTTTTTGTAAAAAATACATTTCACAATGTTGACAAATGTACTTTTTCTTTTGGAAAAATTGTCCTTTGCGTCCTTCTTTCATGATTTCCATGAATCTGGCACTCTGAGTCACTTTTCAGTTGGGTTGCTTTTTCTCGTTTTCTTTCACGCGTAATCAGAAGCGTACACTGACGGATGGCAAATGAAGTCATTCTACCTTTGCATAATGGCTTCAGTCACTGACGTATTTGTTATGAAATATGGAGGAAGGACACTCCAAAGAGCTTCGGGAGCATGTCAAAGTGTCACGTTGAGAATGTTTGCATTTGCCGAATGGTGCTATTCAAGTGAAACAATCTTTCCATAATGCCAAACAAATACTGCAAGCAGAAATGTTTCTCTTCCTATTTGTATGAGAAGGAGAATGCAGAAAGTTCAAAAGAGTTTGGTGCTTCCCAGGTCAAAGATGCAAAAAGGGTTCTGGATGGGGTGAACGTTTGTATTTTCTTTCAAAAGTTCTTTCAATGGTCATGAAATCATTCAAATATTAGCCTTTCGAAACTTTGTATTGGATTGCGTTTGATTTTTACATTCTTCTTCTTTTTTGATTCAAGCTTCGAAGTCCTTTTCACTCATTTGAATTGTTAAATGTATTTGACATTTTCAAAAACCTTTGAAGCATTTTTTGGGTGGAGCTTTTTCGGAAACTTTTGTTCTGTACTGTTGAACGAACATTGGTTACATGAGTTGATTTTAATGGCCTTTTATTTTTTCACCATGCGAAACTGCATTACATTTTGAAATATTTGAAGACATCTTGCTTTTATTCAAACATTTTCACATTTTCTGTGCATTTTTTGTGTGAAATGTTTTATATTTTAATCTTTTGTATCTATATTTTTTCATGTTTAAGTCTTTAAAAAAATAATAGTAAAGTAATAATGTCAGCATATATAATAATAATAATAATAAAATGATATTTGTATTATTACGATTCCATATTTTGGCACCATTACTTTTTGACATTGCTTTTCTTCTTTCTTTTTTTTGGAGCATTTACGCTTGGTTTGTCTCGTTTGGGTGTCCCCTTTTGTTCATCTTGATGCGATCTTTGAAAGAATCTCCCCTAAGAGGGGCCAAAGCACGTCCGCCATCAGTGTGTGTCCATCGGGGCCTTGGTGCGCCTCCTTTTGTTTTCCCAATCAACGAGCTCCACGCATCTTTTGGGGTTTGAACTTAGTTTAGCACGCTCGCGCTGTCTGCTTTATGTACGCCTCTCTCTCTCTCTTTCTCTCTGTGTGTGTGTATACTTTCTTTTTATGTGTGTGCCACTGTATACATGTATATGTGTGTGTGTGTGTGTGTGTATACTGTAAATCCGTCTAGGTGGGGAATCTGGGTCTGCTCTTCATGTTGCTGTTCTTCATCTATGCAGCTCTGGGAGTTGAGCTCTTTGGAAAACTGGGTTAGTGTGTGTGTGCATGGGTACAGTACGCTGATGTGTGTTTGTTGCGTTACATGCATTAATTATGTCACTTTTAGCCGCCCCCCCCCCCCCACCCCACCCCACCCTCACGCCGCCATAACCCCCCTTCGTCTCTCCACCCACCGTTGTTCGAAGGCGTTTCTTGTGGTTCTTTTCCAGAGTGTTCCGAGGAGAACCCGTGCGAGGGCCTCAGCCGTCACGCCACCTTCGACAACTTCGGTATGGCCTTCCTCACGCTCTTTCGAGTGTCCACCGGGGACAACTGGAATGGGATCATGAAGGTGATTGGCTCAGCCGTCTTGGCTTTCATCAGGATTGGATGCTCACGGGCCGGGTTGGTTAAGCGTACTTTACGAGACAGGCGGCACGGACGGGAAAATTGTTTCGCAGGCTCGAGGTCTTTTGCGTCCCCCTGTTGGAGGATGTTGGAGGCACAATGTGCTGCACTTTTGTTTCCCCCTACGCCACACAATTTCCTATTTGCATCGAAGCACGTCTTCTTTTGGGGCGCCACGGTGCGCGACGGGTTAGCACATCTGCCTCACAGTTCTGAGGACCGGGGTTCAAGTCCCGGCCCCGCCTGTGTGGCGTTTGCATGTTCTCCCCGTGCCTGCCTGGGTTTTCAACCCCAAAACATGTGTGGTAGGTTGATTGACGACTCAAAATTGCCCATAGGTTATGTGCAATTGGCTGGCGACCAGTTCAGGGACTACCCCGCCTCTCGCCCGAAGATGGCCGGGGATAGGCTCCAGCACGCCCGCAACCCGAGTTAGGAGAAGCGGTACAGAAAATGGAAGGAATGATTTTATTTATTGGATGGGCATCCTTTTGGGTGAAAATTGGCAAAAGGCAGAAATTGTTTGTACTTATGTTTTACATTTAAATTAAATGTAAGTTTTTAAAAACTTTTTCATTGTTTTTGAAACTTTTGTAATCATTTTAATATTTTTGAATGTTTGCAAATTTTTTGGTTCTTTTAAAACAAATGAAACACGATGTTTTTGAGATAATTTTACATAATTTCTTTATCATTATTGTGCCACTTTTTTTCACGTTATTTCTTTTTAAATTTGGTTTACCTTTGCATTATGTTTTCATTTCCTTTGTTTATTTATGAGTATTTCATTTTTTTTCACTTGGTTTTGCATTTTATATATATATATATATATATATATATATTGTTAATTTTCTCATTTTTGTCCCTTTTTCCCCATTCCTTTTTTAAATTTTCTTTAACTTTTAAAATCTTAACTTTTTTTATATTTACACTTTTTTACACTTTTTAAAAAACTTTGGGGTATTTTTTTTAAATGTTGGCCTTTTTTTGTACATTTTCATTTTTAAAAATTACTTATTTTCCAAACATTGACCTTTTTTTTAACCTTTGTAGTTTTCCCACTTTTTTACTTGTTTTTTTTTTTACATTTCTTATTTTAACAAAAGAAATGTAAGCATTTTGACGTTTTCTACACATGCTATACATGCAGGTGTGAATATGAAACAAAGCGGCAATATATGTGGCAGCTCTTGATAGCGCAACGCTTTTCCGCCCGTCCAGCGGGGACAACTGCATCAGAAATGTAAAGGTTATTGTCGAACCTGTCTCGCCTTTAAAGAAGATGGAAGATCGTGAGGCTCATGCGCTGCTAAGCGTAGTTTATGAGACAGGAGGCGCGTTAAGCAGAGGACAAAATCAAAGCTGATAATAGAGGACAAAGAGCCAATTGTTCCACAGCCTCGAGGTCTGTTTGCGACGATGTTGGAAGCACAATGTTGTGCATTCTTACAAGCGTTTCTCGACTTGACACAATTCACAGTTTGTATTTAAACATGACATGGTCTCGGGTTTAAGTTAGCAAAAGGTTTTAAGCATTTGTGTTCAAAATATTCCTAAAAGTTTGTTTTTGTTTTTTTTACTATTTAACCTTTTTTTTTGTTTTGTTTTACTTTTTACCACTTGTCCTTTTCAAACATTTATTTTCCTTTTTAAAATTTGCAAAGCACTTATTTTCCTTTTTTCTCTCATTGTACTTTTTTCCTTTTTGTAAGATTTTTTTTAACAGTTTACATAAAAGATTTTTTTTACTTTCTTTCCATTTGTACATTGTTTAATTTTTATAATTTGTTTCCAATATTCTACAATTTTTAGTTTCAAAAGATATATTTTTCATGTATTGTATAGAATTTGTTTCCATTTTTTAACTTTTTGCCTTTTAACATTTTTTTTTACTGTTTACTACTGTTTTAAAAACATTTATTTTACTTCACAGATTTGATTTTACTTTTATAATTTATTAAACATTTATTTAAAATGTTACTTTTCTTTTTTAAACATTTTGGGTGTTTAGTGTTTTAAGAAAACATGTATTTTATTTTTTTGTACAATTTTAATTCATTCAAAAAATGATGCCAAAATCATATTTTTATAGGCGGCACGGTGGCCGACCGGTTAGAGCGTCAGCCTCACAGTTCTGAGGACCCGGGTTCAATCCCCGGCCCCGCCTGTGTGGTCTTTGCATGTTCTCCCCGTGCCTCTGTGGGTTTTCTCCGGGCACTCCCAAAAACATGCGTGAATTGGAGACTCTAAATTGCCCGTAGGTGTGAATGTGAGTGCGGATGGTTGTTCGTTTGTATGTGCCCTGCGATTGGCTGGCAACCAGTTGAGGGTGTACCCCGCCTCCTGCCCGATGACTCGCATGCCCGCGACCCTAGTGAGGAGAAGCGGCTCAGAAAATGGATGGATGGATGGATGGATGGATAATATTTTTATTTACTACAATTTACATTGCTTGGAACTGGTTGACCATAGAATATGAATTAAAGTCATCACAGTTTTTTTAGCACCTAATATTTGTGATTACAATAATTCTGATAATATTTGTGGATTCATTGTTTTGTCCCATATTGACACGTGGCAATTTGTGCCTCTCGTGATGCGTTGAAGGACACGCTGCGCGACTGCCGCCCAGAGGACCGTCACTGCCTCACCTACCTGCCGTTGATCTCGCCCG
This sequence comes from Phyllopteryx taeniolatus, assembly GCF_024500385.1. Classification (NCBI taxonomy): domain Eukaryota; kingdom Metazoa; phylum Chordata; class Actinopteri; order Syngnathiformes; family Syngnathidae; genus Phyllopteryx; species Phyllopteryx taeniolatus. The sequence continues at coordinate 21,764,172 of NC_084505.1, forward strand.
TCTACTTCGTCACGTTCGTGCTCACGGCGCAGTTCGTGCTGGTCAACGTGGTGGTGGCCGTCCTCATGAAGCACCTGGAGGAGAGCAACAAGGAGGCGCAGCTGGAGGAGATGGAGGAGAGGCGGGAGCGCGAGGAGGCCGCCCGCAGGAACAGCGCCGCATCGGGGGGCGGGGACCCCGCCGCCCACAACGGTGACGCGCCCACGCAGGTCTGTTATTAATGGGAAAAAAATAGAGTGTCGATTGGTCATATCTCGAAGCAACTGAGCGGCTGCTCAATGGCGCGGCTGCTCGGCTCTAACCGGAATGCAGGGCAAGTTACTCACACCCGACTAATTTACTGCCTAAACGGGATGCGGTACAATTTGGAACACAAATGAAAATAAACATTAAGAATTGATTGATGTCGATTAAGAACTGAGATCATTCAGGCCCAACGAGTTTGCTTACCAAAATGAGCTACAGAAGAGATTGAAACACGAATGAAAAGAAACATTAAGAATTGATGGGTTGTGTCAGATTAATAATGTATTGAAGTAACAGACACAAAATGGAGGCCCAATACATTCTAATTTGCTGTCTAGGTAGGATGAAGAAGGGATCAAAACAGGTAGAAAAAGTACCAAAAGTTGTTTGATTTTTGATCTTGAAGCAACTGAGGTGCAAGTTATTCGGAGCCAACTAGTTTGGTGCCTAATCGGGATGCAAAACTGAACTAAAATTAGCATTAGGAATTGATCAGTTGTGTAAAATTTGAATGTTGATTGTTTATGGCTTAAAGCAACTGAGGCCCCTCCCGGAAGCCATCACCTTATCGTGGTGGAGGGGTTTGCGTGTCCCAATGATCCTTGGAGCTAAGTTGTCTGGGGCTTCACGCCCCTGGTAGGGTCCCCCATGGCAAACTGGTCCTAGGTGAGGGACCAGACAAAGCACGGCTAAAAGACCTCTATGATGAAAACTATGAATGGATCTAGGTTTCCCTTGCCCGGACGCGGGTCACCGGGGCCCCCCTCTGAAGCCAGACCTGGAGGTGGGGCTCGAAGGCGAGCGCCTGCTGGCCGGGCCTGCATCCAAGGGGCCTAGCCGGGCACATCCCGAAAGGGTAACGTGGGTCCCCCCCTCCCATGGGCTCACCACCTGTGGGAGGGGCCATAAGGGTCGGGTGCAGTGCGAGCTGGGCTGTGGCCGAAGGCGGGGACCTTGGCGATCCGATCCATGGTTACAGAAGCTGGCTATAGGGACGTGGAATGTCACCTCTCTGGCAGGGAAGTAGCCCGAGTTGGTGTGTGAGGTCGAGACGTTCCGACACGATATAGTCGGACCCGCCTCCACACACAGCTTGGGCTCTGGGACCAGTCCTCTCGAGAGGGGTTGGACTGACTTCCACTCTGGAGTTGCCCACGGTGAGAGGCGTCGAGCAGGTCTGGGTATGCTTATTGCCCCCGCCGGCGCCTGTACGTTGGGGTTCACCCCGGTGGACGAGAGGGTAGCCTCCCTCCGCCTTCGGGTGGGGAGACGGGTCCTGACTGTTGTTTGTGCCTATGCACCAAACAGCAGTTCAGAATACCCACCCTTCTTGGAGTCCTTGGAGGGGGTGCTGGTGAGCGCTTCCGCTGGGGACGCCATCGTTTTGCTGGGGGACTTCAATGCTCACGTGGGCAATGACAGTGAGACTTGGATGGGCGCGATTGGGAGGAACGCCCAACCCCCCCCCCCCCCCCCATCTTGGGGAAGATGCCGGTCCGACGTGGCAGGCCCAAACGTATTGTGAGGGTCTGAAGGAGTTTCAACTCCCACCTCCAACAGAACTTTGCTCATGTTCCGGGGAAGGCGGGTGACATCAAGTCTGAGTGGACCATGTTCCGCGCCTCCATTGCTGAGGCGGCCGACCGAAGCTGTAGCCGTAAGGTGGTTGATGCCTGTCGTGGCGGCAATCCCCGAACCCGTTGGTGGACACCAACGGTGAGGCTGAAGAAGGAGTCCTAGCGGGCCTTTTTGGTCTATGGGACTCTTGAAGCACCTGATGGGTACCGGCTGGCCAAGCGGAATGCAGCTTTGGTGGTCGCTGAAGCAAAAACTCGTTCCCGGTGAGGGTTTGACTCCGCCAAGGCTGCCCTTTGTCACCGATTCTCTTTATAACTTTTATGGACACAATTTCAAGGCGCAGCCGAGGCGTATAGGCCGTCCGGTTTGGTGGCCTCAGTATTGCATCTCTGCTTTTTGCAGATGATGTGGTTCTGTTGGCTTCATCAAGCCGTGATCTCCAATTCTCACTGGAGCAGTTTGCAGCTGAGTGTGAAGCGGCTGGGATGAGAATCAGCACCTCCAAATCTGAGACCATGGTCCTCAGTCGGAAAAGGGTGGCGTGCCCTCTCCGGGTCGGGGATGAGATCCTGCCCCAAGTGGAGGAGTTCAAGTATCTTGGGGTCTTGTTCACGAGTGAGGGAAGAATGGAACGGGAGATCGACAGGCGGATCGGTGCAGCGTCTGCAGTGATGCGGACTTTGTATCGGTCCGTTGTGGTAAAGAAGGAGCGAAGCCGAAAGGCGAAGCTCTCGATTTAGTGCTCGATCTACGTTCCTACCCTCACCTATGGTCACGAGCTGTGGGTCGTGACCGAAAGAACAAGATCCCGGATACAAGCGGCCGAAATGAGTTTTCTCCGCAGGGTGTCCGGGCTCTCCCTTAGAGAGAGGGTGAGAAGCTCGGCCATCCGGGAGGATCTCAGAGTAGGAATGCCTCGGGATCCCCCCGGAAGAGCTGGATGAAGTGGCTGGGGAGAAGTCTGGGTGTCCCTGCTAAAGCTACTGCCCCCGCGACCCGACCTCGGATAAGCGGTAGAAAATGGATGGATGGAGGCCCAGGTCATTCTTGACTTGATTAGTTTGCTGCCTAAACGGGCTGCAGAAGAGAAGGAAACGAGAGCTCATTAGGAGTTGCTGGATTGTGTGCAACAGGTTGTGGCTTCATCATGTCGTGTGACGCTCATTTGCGTTTGATCTGACCGGGCAGGTGCAGGTAGAGGATGAGGAGCGTTGCCACTGCAATCTGCTGACCATCGGCCGCATGCTGTCCCTGCCCATCGACAGCTACAGCCAGCAGCCGCACAGATGCCCGCCGTACCCGCCGGTTGGCGTCGAGGCCTACTCTGCCTACAGCTACTCAGGTGAAACTGTCACCCCCTCAAGTAGATTTTTCTTTTTCTTTGGCTTTTTAGGGATGTTCCGTTCCCATATACAAAGACTTTTACTTTAGTTTTATTTCGGGTTTACATGATACGGTGGTTAACAGCAACATGATTGAAATCATTGAATATATTATTATTATTATTAGTAGTAGTAGTAGTAGTAGACAGAGTGACAAGCCAGTGCAAACTGTAGGCCGGTCCCAAGCCCGGATAAATCCAGAGGGTTGCGTCAGGAAGGGCATCCGGTTTAAAACTCTGCCAAACAAATATGAGCGTTCACTAAAGAATCCATACCGGATCGGTCGTGGCCCGGGTTAACAACGACCGTCAACCTGTTGCAGGGCGCCGGTGGAAATTCGGCTACTGTGGGTCGAAGAAGAAGAGGAGGTGGAAAGCGGGTTACTTGGCAGAAAGAGAAGAGGAAAGCACAGAGCCTAGAACTGAATGCGGGAACTTTGAATGTTGGGACTATGACAGGAAAATCTCGGGAGTTGGTTGACATGATGATTAGGAGAAAGGTTGATATATCGTGTGTCCAGGAGACCGGGTGGAAAGGCACTAAGGCTAGAAGTTTAGGGGCAGGGTTGAAATTATTTGACCATGGTGTAGATGGGAAGAGAAATGGAGTCGGGGTTATTTTAAATACTTGGGGTCAACCGTCCAAAGCAATAGTGAGTGTGGTCAGGAAGCGAAGAAACGGGTCCAAGCAGGTTGGAACGGGTGGAAGAAGGTGTCAGCAGGTGTGTTATGTGACAGAAGAGTCTCTGCTAGGATGAAGGGCAAAGTTTCGAAAACAGTGGTGAGGCCAGCCATGATGGACGGATGAGAGACGGTGGCACCGAAGAGACAACGGGAAGCAGAGCACATGAAGATGTTGAGGTTCGCTCTCGGAGTGACCGGGTTGGATCAAATTAGAAAGGAGCTCATCAGAGGGACGGCCGAGGTTCGATGTTTTGGAGACAAAGTTCGAGAGAGCAGACTTGGATGGTTTGGACACGTCCAGAGGAGAGAGAGTGAGTATATTGGTAGAAGGATGATGAGGATGGCGCTGCCAGGCAAGAGAGCGAGAGGAAGGTTGATGGATGTCGTGAGGGAAGACACAGGCGGGCAGTTGGTGTTGGTGTTACATGGAAAAGGATGACGCGCTGCGGCGACCCCTAAACGAGACAAGCCCAAAGGAAAAGAAGAAGAAGTAGTAGTCGTCGTAGTGGTAGCAGTAATAGTAGCAATAGTAGTAGTAGGAGCTCTAGTAGTTGTAGTAGTGGCAGCAGTTGTAGTATTGTTGCTGTTGTGCACTATTTTCATAATTAATAATTCATTATGAATTAATTAAATGCATTATTTTTATTTCTTTATTTCTTCTATTTTTTTGTTTTTCTTTTACATTTGTTTCATTGTATTTTTAATTATTTTACAATTATCACATTATATTCAATTATCAATTGTTATTGATGTATGTATTTTTTTCATCATAATGTTGAATTGTATTTTTTAGAATGTAGTTGTACCTTTATTCAAAGTATTTGTTATTATTATTAGTTTCATACATTTTTTATTTGATGTATATTTGTATCCAAATGATTATTATTATGTATTAATAATAAGATTATTATTACTATTATGCGGTCGACTGGTTAGAGCGTCTGCCTCACAGTTCTGAGGACCGGGGTTCAAAGTTTGCATGTTCTCCCCGTGCCTGCGTGGGTTTTCTCCGGGTACTCCGGTTTCCTCCCACATCCCAAAAACATGCGTGCTAGGTTGACTGAAGACTCAAAATTGCCCGTAGGTGTGAATGTGAGTGCGAATGGTTGTTTGTTTGTATTTTTATCATAACTTTAGATGGAGTTGTATCTTTTTCAAATGGTTTTTGTATTATTTATTTTAGTATGAGCTATTTTATTTATTTTCATGACATGTTTATTTGTATTCAAATTATTATTATTATTACCATTATTATTACTATTATTATTATTGTGTTTGTATGTGCTTATATTACTTAGGTCTTTAAGGTATTAACTATTATTTGTATTTTTTATTATAATATTAAATTGTATTGTTTTTATGTAGTTATATCTTTTTCAAATTATGTATTAAGTTTATTATGTATCTTTTCCAATTATTTAATATTTATTATTTCTTGTAAATATATATTTGTATTACTTATTTCTTTAGATTATTATTATTATTAAACCCAATTGTTTTTAAAGTTTAGCTTTGGGGCACATGATTTCGCCCCACGAAATCTGCCTAGCAACACATCATGACTTTTCTTTATGCTTTAGTACTTCTAACTTCATTTTCCTACAACCGCTCCCTGTCCTTTCTCATCTGTGTGGGGCAGTGAAGCCCTCTGTCCCTGGTTACCAAGGAACTTGCCAATTTTTTTTTTTTTTTACACATAAATTTGCCCCAGGAAAATTCAGACATGAAGTTGCATATTCCCTATGAAAGTTGTAATGGTAAACATGCACTTTGTTGCGCAGGCTCCATGTCGTCGCTGGGCTCCAGCGGGGGCGGCTCCCTGCTGCAGGTCCCGGGCGCCCTCCCCGCCATCAGCCACGCCTCGCTGGGCTACGGACGCAGCAGCCGCCCCACGATCCGCCTCAGTAGCTCCCAGAGCATCGACAGGGGCTCGCCCCACCATGGCGGCCCGTCAAACCGACACCGACTGGACTCGGCTCACAGCGTGGACGGATGCCGGTTCAGCCCCGCCCGGGTCGCCGACCGACGCCGACTGAGCTCCGCACACAGCGTCGATGGATACGGGGTCGGTGCAGAGAGCTCCGAGATGGTGTCGAGCTGTAGTAGAGACCGACATCCCTCACTCAGGCTGAGTCCTCTGCACGGGGCTTTAAGGGGGCCCTCTCATTGGTTAAGCCCTGAGGGGAGTCTGGATCGCAACAAGCTGAGCCCCTCGTACGTCCCCGAGAGTTCGGTCCTCAAGAGGCCGGCGTCCTTCCGTGCTGCTGGTAGACAGCTGCGCAGACAAGTGAGTGCGTTTGCACTTTACGTTTCGTGTGTGATTTTTTTTCATTTTTTTCCATTTTTCAGTTTTAGGGCACTCATGATTTTGCCCCACAAATTGCTTAGCGTCAAGTCTTACCTTGAATAGCGTAGGCGTAATGCCATGGTGATTTTCCTCACATAATTTACTGATAGCATTCAAGCCTCAAGTGACCCCGCCCCCCTTCGCTTCCATAAAATGGCTTTGGGGCACATTTGATTTTGCCCCATGAACTCTGCCTAGCAACAAGTCTTTAACTATGTTTCATCATTCTTTTTCTTTAACATTTAAGGAGATTATTATTTTTTTTAAATATATCAACTGACATGAAAAAAAAGTTCTTTGGGGCACATGCAAATTTGCCCCACAAACTTTGCCAAATACCACATCTTCAACTTTCATTTCTTTATTTCACCAAGGTCATTTAAAAAAATGGGTTTCGGGCACACATAACTGTGCCCCACAAACGCTGGTCAGCATTATTTCCATGTGTTTGCCTGCAGGAGGCCGTGCGTTGCGATTCTCTGGATCAGAGCGGCTCGGCTGACAACATGTCGGACGGCCGCCTCGCCGTATCTGCCACCGCCCCTTCTTCTTCTACGCCACCCCGCCAGCGCTCATCCAGCGTCCACACCTTGAAGTACACTCAACCGCAGAGGGTCATCTCATGCCGGAGTCGCGGTGACACGGCGAGATCCGAACCCGGGCCCGAGTCGGACCTAGCGGAAAAAGACTCAGTAGGGTTGGAGCCCCGGGAGGCGGACGACGCGGACGAGGAAGTGCGCCGCATCAACACGCACTCGCACAGACATCTCACGCCCAATCCTGACGAGACCCGCGGCCGCCTCAGCCAATCGGTGTCGCCGGTGTCGGGCCGGATTAGGAAGGAGCGAGTGAGTCCACCCCCGGGGGAGGAGCCGGTTACCATGGCGACGCATTTGATGGACAGCAGCGTGGACCTCAGGAGGCGGACGCTGTCGTTCGACGCCACCACTCTGTCGACCAATCAGCCTGAGTCCGGCTCTGTGGACGACTGACATTCTTTGTCATGCGCCCCAGGCCCCGCCCCCTGCCTTGTGCTGGTCAATCACAGGTTTCGTGTGTTCAGACTGCTCCCCCCGCCCCGTGCGAGTTTTTTTTTTTGTTTTTTTTTCTTTTGCACAAGATGCCCAACTTTCGAGACTTTGAGCCTTTAGTGTACATTGATCACAAGTCAACTTCCCTTTTGCTTGTTCTGTACACCTGCTTCCATCCAACTTCTTTCCCCTTGCGCCTCAAGCCTAGGTCACAGTACCATTTACAATGATCGCTCTTCCTAATGTTTTGTCCTTCGTGTTCCCCTTAGGACATAATGGAACTCGAAAAGTCCGCTCCAGGCTCCTCCTTCTAACTTCTTAACTGTCATACGTGTGTAAAAACAGGTTAACCACTGTTCAAAGGAAAACAATCAAACAATAAAACACGCCGTCGTAACTTCAATAAGATATGTTTAACCGCTCTTCGTCGTAAAATGTAATATCAATAAAATAATAAGTGATGATGCTTGTCACAAAAAAACCCAAAGTAAAATCAAAATGCACGTAAAATACTCTTTGATGCAAAAATTGCTGACATTTTCATTTTATGCAACCATTTTTTTCCCCATAGAATTATGTAGTGTGACCTGGGCTTTAGCGGTCTCTACCTCTGCCCGTTCGATGCCCCCCCCCCCCCCCCGCCCCCGCCCCCGCCCCACACACACACTCAATAATTATTGAGCTATTCCCGCCTGATGAGTTTCACTTTTATGGCTTTATATTCTCAGGGTAGAAGTAGCGTTAGACTGCCCCCTGCTGTGTGAAATTGGACTTGAATCACCTTTTTGGGGGGCTTCCATGTGACCTAAAACGCAACAATTTATGCAATGTGTATCCTGGTGAAAATGTATGTGTTTTAGGGGTTTTGAACACAAGCCCTCAGGACTCTCTCAGTAGCGCCCCCTGGATAGTTGAACATTTTTTCAATAAATCAATAACATTCAGCCCCAGACACCCCATTTATCCATTGACATAAAATTGGAGACACACACGGAAAATGAATGAATGAATGTCTATGATAACAGGACGTACAAACATGTCTGAAGGACCTATGTCTGAAATTGAACAGGAAGTTAACCATTTTGGTCCAAATGAGTTGAATTGATCACCTTTTTAGGGGGCTCAACGTGCCTGAAAACTCACCCGTTTTTGCAAGCGTGTGCATGCTGGTGAAAATGTATGTGTATTAAAAGTATTTTGGGGTCCTCTACACAACACCCAATAATTCAATCGGTAGCGCCCCCTGGGAAACAAACAAACAAACAAATAGATAAAAATACCCCTGTTATCTGTTGCACAGATTGACGTGTAATTGGGAAGACATGTCAATCATAACAGGACGGCGAAAAACTCTCAAGGACCCTAACCGAAATTGAACACCGGGGCGGCCATTTTGGTCTGAAGAAGCCATCGAGCAAACTCTAGGGCTTGTAACTTGACAAACTCCTAGTATGGAATTTGTACAAACAAACCCCAATCGAAAGCAGCATTATCCTATAATGCTAAATAGGTGTCCTATAATGCTAAATTGCAAAGATTTTTGTATTCACCCCCTGGTGTCAAGAGATTGACGTTCCTGAACACAACACCCAATAAGCTAAAAAAAACAACAACGTCAGACACCGGTTTCACCGATTGATGCGAAATTAAAAAGCTCTCAAGGACCCATGCCTGAAATTGAACAACAAGGCGGCCATTTCGGTTTATTTTGGTGCAAATTCGAATATTGATGAGAAGGGCTTAGTCACGGTTACAAAATGAAGATTGTATTTTGCTAACACAACAGCAGCAGCGGCAACGCGAGGGAGACAACAGGTGAATTTTTAACTCATGAATGTTACAGGATGTTTGTGGCAACGACGACGACGACGATGATGATTTGAAATGTTGCACCTCAAATGGTCTGAAATGAGCAGCGGGGCTTTTAACACAGTCCTTGAAATAAAACTACTTCCGGTCTTGAATTTGACTCACCTCAGGTTATGTTGTTTACAAATTCAGCCGTCATTTCATTTTTATTAAAACTTCAAAATAAACACGACACACATGCACAGTCCACAGGTACACGCACAGTGACTTCTCACAGCCAATCAAAGAGGAAACAATATTTAATGAAGCATGTAAAACTAAGCAAAATAAATGGGAAAAAGGTATGTCATATCTATATGATTATAAAATAATTGGAAAAAGCAGAAATGCAATATTTTCACACATTTTTGACACAAGTAAATATAAATGTTTTTTTTTTCCTTCAATGATTTTGGTAACATAAACATTTGAACAAATAAATGAATTACAGATGGTATCTATAGCCTGCAGTATATATATATTTAATAAGATTTTGAAATATTTTTTCAAATTCATTATACAAAGATTTTCATATATTTCAACAGTTGATGAGCAAAACTGAAATGGACAAAATACCCAAAATAAAGCATTTCAATAATTTGAATTATAAATATTTTGAATCATATTTTCCAAACAGCAAAAATACATATTTAAACAAAAACATTTAAATACATATTTTAAATTAATCAACTTCAATTACTATTTTCAATTTGAATACATGGCAATGTGTCCCCCGTGTATAAATATTAATGCAAAGAAGAAGAACGGACAAGAGCCATCCTCGGATATGGTGCTGGTTTTATTTCTTTTTTTTCATTTGTCATCATACACTTGAGCATATCACAATGAAATATTAAATCACGTGAATATTTCATATAAAGTGGAACATTCAGGAAGGTGCTGTCCTGCCTTTTTTTTTAAATTCCCCTGCCAGCATAACCGGCAAATCCCGCCCTTCTATCGCTGCCTGTCAATCACACTGTGAGCCAATCAAATGCTTCCACTAAAAATGTCCTTTTTGTAAGGCGTCGTCTACACTAAAAGAACATGCTCATGTGTGTGCGTGTGTGTGTGTGTGTGTGTGTGTGTGTCTGTGTATGTGTGAGTACAGTGGCGTGCCTATAAGTGTGCGTGTGTGAACACACAAAAGCGAAGAAAGCTGAGGCGGTGGTTGCCATGGCAACAACATCATCATCACTGCGGGATGTTAGAAGGCGGGCGCCACGGGTCTGTGCTGCTGCTGCGTGAGCTTCTGCGGGTCCAGGGTCTCGGTGAAGGGCGGGGCTTGGTAGGGCTTAGTGGTCACGATGGTGGCGCCATTGGTGATGGGGTAGGGCGTGGCCCGGGCGTGGCCGGTGCCGGGTCTCGGGTTGGCGTCCAGGTGCTGCCACGTGAACAGGTTGGCGTGCGAGCCCGACAGGAAGCGACGCAGGGCGCTCAGCGTCAGCACCGTCTGTTGGGGGGGGCACGGGAAGCCCAGTTTAATTTTTTGACAATCCACAAGAGTTCCCCAGGTGTCTTAATAACATTTCGGGACACTTGTCACACTGTGGTTGAAATCGCTCCGTTTTGGGGGTGCGGTTCTCTCTCATGCGTATTGCTCTAATTACCATGAAAACCAGAGGCGGCGCTAGGGCGTTTCGACAAAGCGAGGGCTACTCAGAGGGCCAATTTAGCGACGGTTTTTCCCAAAAGTGACTAGCAACGAATCAAGCGACTTTTTGTGGCGTTATTGGAGATTTGCAGAGATGTTCGCCCGTCCACGTCCAGACTACAAATGAATGGCCAACACTGGCTAACTTAACCATTTAACCATTACTACCGCATTACTTTGGAAATGGAGTTGGTTCCATTTAGAAGTTACCCTGTTGCAAATGCAATTGTTGTGTAACTATTTCAATGACTTCCTCAAAATTAATTATATTTCAATTATTTGTCTTCATTTTGAACATCAACATCAACAGGACCCTTGAATGTTTCCTCTTGAAAAGTGGATTCAACCCATAAAATCATTATTTTGGAATTAACAGCATATTTATTCTTGACACAAACAATACACTAATGCAGAGAATGATGAAATGTAAATAGTAAAACAGAAATTTTGCGGAAAACATGACGCCTTGTTACCAAAGCAAGTGTCATTCGTTGGCACATTTTCTTCTTAAATGATCGCAATAATCTCAATTCCATACATTTTGCAATGATCATTACATTTACACTGCGTATTACGATGCCTAACCGTAAAACCCTTCAAATATCCCCTCCATAAAAAGCGCCGCCTGAAAGATGAAGGTTGCGACTGACCCATGTGATGATGGAGAAGAAGCAGAAGGCGATGGCGGCTCGGGCAGCGTCGGCGCCCTGCGACAGCGGCAGCTCGTCCGCCGACGTCGCCTGCCACTGATTGGCCAGGAAACAGAAGCCCACGAACCACAAGAAGCTGGCCACGCCTCACGGGGCAAAAGGACGCACGCACATTAGTTTCAAACACATTTGTACGCTTTCAAATTAGGATTTCAAACAAGGGTTAAGGTTTCAAATCAGCATTTCAAGCCTCGCTCAGACTTAAACAAAGGCGACAGGGACAGTGCCTGAGCTGGTGTGCGAAGTCGAGAATTGGAGTCTGGGGACCCTGAGGCGGTCTCTTCGCTTGTGTTGAGGTCGACGACCTCTAAAAAGCTCCTCAGTGGCAGGGGTGGATGAGAGCCGCCTGGAGTTCCTACAAACTCTGGATGTTGTGGGGCCGTGGGGATCAAACTCCTCAGCCTCCCTGGTCAGGTCTATTCTGAGATTTTGGATGGGAGGGTCCGTCGGGAAGTCAAATCTCACATTCAGGAGGAGCAATGTGGTTGTCGTCCTGGCCGTAGACAGTGGACCAGCTCTACACCCATGACGGGATTCTGAAGGGTCCATGCGTCTACGTGTGCTTTGTGGTCTTGGAGGAGGCCGCAAAGGGGGTCCTGTAGAGACGCCTCACTAAGGGCTGTTTGCTCCCGGTCGGACCAATGTCGGGAGTTTGGGCCGCAGTACAGGCAGTAAGTCTGATTCGTTTTCAGTGAGGGTTGGACTCCGCCAAGGCTGCCCTTTGTCACCGCTTCTGTTCATTACCCTCATGGACAGAATTTCTAGGCGTTGAGGAGGTCCAGTTTGGTGACATCGCTATTGCGTCTCTGCTTTTTCCAGATGATGTGCTTCTGCTGGCGTCATCGAGTCGCTGGAGGGGTTCGCTGCCAAGTGTCAAGCAGCTGGGATGAAAATTAGCACCTCCAAATCTGAGGCCGTGATCCTCAGTCTGAAAAGGGTGGAGTTAGGTCCAGGTCGGAAAAATGAGATCTTGGCCCAAGTGGCGGAGTTCAAGTATCTTGGGGTCTTGTTCACGAGTAAGGGAAGAATGCAGCAGGAGGTCGACAGGAGGATCGGTGCTGCATCTGCAGTGATCGTGGACTCTGTATCGTTTTGTCGTAGGCAAAAAAGGAGCTGACCCGAAAGGTGAAGCTCTCGATCTACTTTCCCACCCTCACCGATGGTCACTTGCTGCGGGTTGTGAGTGAAAGAACAAGATCGTGGATACAAGTGGCCAAAAGGAGTTTCCTCTGCAGGGTGTCTGGGCTCTCCCGTTAGGGTTAGGGTAAGAAGCTTGGTCATCTGGGAGGAGCTCCAAGTCAAGACGCTGCTCCTCCACATTGAGAGGAGCCGGATGAGGCGGCTCGGGCATCTCCTTAGGAAGCCTCCTGGTGAGGTGAGGTGGGAGGAGGCCCCGGGGACCATCCAGGCCTGGCAATGCTTCGGGATCCCTCTCCGCACGGCCGGGGAGGGGGAAGTCTGGGCTTCCCTGCGTAAGCTGCTGCCGTCGCCATCCAAGCGCAAGAAAATGGATCGACGGAAGCCTCAGTTGGGGTTTCAAATTAAGGTTTCAAGAGTCAGGTAGGGATTTAAACAAGAGTTTGGGCTTCAAATAAGGGTTACTATTAGGGTTTTAAGCCTTTGTTGTGGTTTCAAAAGAGGCTTTCAGATGACGATTAGGGTTTCAACGTCAGGTTGAATGTTTGAAGTTACTGTAGCCCTTTAAATTAGGGCTTCAAGCCACGGTTAGGGTTTCAAAGTAGGGTTTTTCTTGGAGTGATTAGAGTTTTCCACAAGGTTCAAAATGTCAAAATTGGGTTCCAAACAGGCGGCACGGTGTACGACTGGATAGAGCGTCTGCCTCACAGTTCTGAGGACCGGGGTTCAATCCCCGGCCCCGCCTGTGTGGGGTTTGCATGTTCTCCCCGTGTTTGCCTGTGTGGCTTTTCTCCGGGTACTCCGGTTTCCTCCCACATCCCAAAAACATGCGTGCTAGGTTAATTGAAGACTCTAAATTGCCCGTAGGTGTGAATGTGAGTGCGAAGGGTTGTTTGTTTGTATGTGCCCTGCGATTGGCTGGCAACTAGTTCTGCCCGATGAGAGCTGGGATAGGCTCCGGCACGCCCGCGACCCTGGTGGGGAGAAGCGGCCAAACAAGTGTTATGGTTTCAAAGTAGGGTTTCAAGCTATTTTTCATGTTCCGAAGTAGAGTTTCGAACCTGTGTTGGGGATTCTGTTGTTTTTGTACCTGAGCAGACGAGGTCAAGCAGCACGGCACGCCGTCGGTCCCTCAGGCTGCTGAAGGACGGGAAGACGGCGTCGAGGAACAGGAAAAAGGCGCTGGCCAGGAAGCAGGCCACGCCCAGCGTCACGCCGAAGTTGCACGCGTCCGCATTCTTGTTGAACACGCACAGCAGACGCTCGCTGCCGATGTTCATGTAGCCTTCGTTCACGATGCAGCTGAAGACCACCATGGAGAACACCTGCATGCACGTGAACATACACGCACCACCTTCTTTCAAATACGCTAGCTTAGATCGTTAGCGACATCGCAAGCCTTGAGATAGGAGTTTAAGGCATTCCGCGACCATGCTCGTGACTCAAATTACTCGGATTTAAATCATTTTCCCCCGTTGAAATAAATGAAAATGGAATTAATCCATTCCAGCCCCCCTCCCCCCAAAAAAATTTCTTAATGGGTTTTTTAATGAGAAAAAAATGCACTCTATAATATTATATAGTACAAACATACACTCATGGCATATTCAAATTGAATAAAAATAATAACACAGCTTTGATCACACTTTGCATCAACTGAAGAGCCATTGTGGATGCCTGAACATGAGAGAAGTCTGAGCGCCTCTCAACTCCTCACAGAAGATAACGAATGACTGTGCGTATTATTATATCGCCCCGCGACCCTAACCAGGATAAGCGCTGTTGAGAACGGATGGATGGATTATGATATTGAATGTCTAAATGTATTGCTGCACCGCGTGTATTCAAATGACCGTTGCTTTAAGGAATATATATGTTTCCTCCGTTATATGATAGCATTAGCATTAAGCTAAGGGACTGAAGGCAAAGCTCTGTGTTTGTTTGAAATACACAACATATAATTCTTCTAGTTTGATGTTTACCTTGACAGTAAACTTCAACTGGGCGTGGCATGAAGCATTTTGCAGCCATTTTTTGAAGAATATTTGCCAAACTGCTGCTTATTGCGAAGTGAGTTGAGCACTTGTATCTCAAGTCTGCGCTCGCAAGTCACTCGCATCTCAAGGCACCACTGTACCTGTATAGTAATAGGGTTTCAAGTTAGGGTTTCAATTAGTGTGTGCTTCAAGCCACAGGAAACGTGTACAAAATAGTCAAGAATTGAACAATTTGATCATTAAAAAAAAAATCGACACAACGAATCATGTAAACATGAAAAACATTTTTAAGAATTGTGGAAAAAAAACAAGAAATGTCAAAATATTTTTAAAAAGAAAACAAATCTATTTTAAAGAAAATGTTTATAAGAAGTACAAATAAATTGAAAATATACAAAAAAATTAAGACATTTTTAAAAAATATATTAAAATGTTTTTAATGAATGGGGGGAAAAAAATGGGAAAGTTGAATAATGCTTAAAAAAGTAAGAAAAAAAAGAAGCTATAAAAACCCTAGAAACATTGGAAAATGATCCATTCTCAATACCGCTTATCTTGTTCAGGGTCACGGGAGTACTGGAGCCTATCCCAGCTGACGTCAGGCCAAAGGCAGACTACACCCTGGACTGGTCGCCAATCAGTCGCGGGGCACATTTTCAGTTCAAGTGTATTGAAAAGGTATAAAACTGTATTGAAATGCATTCCAAATCTATGTAAAAATGATTTCAAATGTATTTCAAGCATATTGAAAATGTATCAAAAAGTTTAAAAAGTATAAACAAAGAAAAATTGTAAAACAATTATACATATACTGTAAATAATAAAATAGATTTATATTGTATTTGTATTTTATGTATAATTAGCTTTTAAACTGTAACAACCTTTGGATTTTGACAAAATATAAAGTATATACATTTAAAATGATATATACAATGTATACAATTGAAACACATACTTAAAATACATTTGTTTTTTGACATTTCTATCATTAATGTAGGATTTAAAAAACATTTGATCCATTTGTATATTTTTTTTTGATATCATGTGACGACTTGACGTATTAACATAGAGTTATGTATTCAAGTAAACTGCTTTTGGGGCATCATTAACATGCGGAAGGCAGCTGGAGACAAAAGAGGTTTTCAGATAAATACATCAATCATGTTAATTACCCTGTAAGGCTGATAGCTCACCTCGACGTCTTTAACAGCCAAAGTACAGGAAAAATAGCCATTTCAATGCAGACTAATATGCACGTAATGTGGGGAGACAAAGAGTGTGCCCCCCCCACCCCCATTTTTGGGGGGGGTATTTTGATTTCTTTTTTTAAAATTGATTTATTTGCAGACGCTCACCCACGACAGCAGCCTCAAGATGGTCCGTGGATGCGTGAAGAAGGCGAGCGGGTCGAAGGCGAGCTTGCCGGCTTTGGCGGCTCCGTACACGGCTGCTGGCTCCATCGCCGCCGGCCCCCCTTGCGTCCGACCTCCACCGGCGAAGCGCGGCTCCTTCTCCCCGCGGCGAGAAGCGTCCGAGACGGCGACAGACGCAGCTGTGCGCCGCTGTGCGCAGCCGCAGCAGCCTCGCGATGACGTCACCCCGACACTGCTGGCTGATTCTGTTATCGGACTGCGTTGTTTTTTCTTGTGTCATTATTAGTACAACACGTACAAAATAATCATATCAACGTATTTGCATACGTTTGAATTATTTTTTTTAAACATATTGCTTAGTAATACGTATGTTTTTTCCCCCTCTCATTATGTGATTAGAATATCTTTATAATCACATAAACGTTTTTGACATTTCTGACGAACTGATTATACTTCATATTATTGTCTACTGTGTTACATTATTATATTAATATAACGTTTTTGTCATGATAATGGATCATAATCGTCATGAACCAGAAGTCAAATTG
Organism: Phyllopteryx taeniolatus; assembly: GCF_024500385.1. NCBI lineage: Eukaryota > Metazoa > Chordata > Actinopteri > Syngnathiformes > Syngnathidae > Phyllopteryx > Phyllopteryx taeniolatus. The sequence continues at coordinate 21,780,706 of NC_084505.1, forward strand.
ATTAAATGAACTATTAATTACTACTCAAATATTATTTGTATAATTATTGTAGTCTAAGTAACCCTTATCCATTACTATGAACTATTCATTATTATTACTGTTATTATTATTAGATTAATTCATTATTATTATTATATTAATTTCTGTAATGATGACAATGTGAAAACCGAGATAAAGTACAATAATATTTATTATTATTATGATGCACCACACCAGTCAGCTATTATTATTATGATTATTATAAATATTAATCATAATAGTAATTATTAATAATAATAATAATTACTCCTACTACTACTAATATATTAACTATTTTTATTATTCACATTTATTTTGTCATCATTATTATTATTATTATTATTATTATTACCTATTCATCCATTGACTTTATCGTGGGCGTGCCGGAGCCCGTCCCAGTTATCTTCGGGCGGGAGGCGGGGGACACCCGGAACTGGTCGCCGGCCAATCGCAGGCCACACCCAAACAACCAAGCACTCGCACTCGCACTCGCACTCGCACCTACGGACAATTGAGAGTCTTCAGCTGGGATAGGCTCCGGCACGCCCGCGACCCGAACCCGAGTGAGGAGAAGCGGCACAGAAAATGGACGATGACTGAACTCAACTGAACTATAGTAGTATGTTACTGTACACAATTTACCTGTAAAATTCACAGCCAATGAGGCGGCGTATTTGTGTTGTATGTGAGGACTGCTACGATATGCTGTGGTGTTAAAAAAAACAAAAATCAGGTAATTGTCCTTCAATCTTTTTATTTTTGTATTGTTTTGACACAGGTTCTCGTCTTTTCCACATCCCGATGCCCCTGTTAAAGTTCGTCCTTGGTCGTGTTTCTCTCTTTCTTCTCCTCTTCTTCTGCTTTCACGACCTCCACGTACTTCCTCCTGTCTTCATCCTCCTTTTTTTTTGTTTTTATTGACAAGAAAAGGTTTCTTTTTAGGCAGCCGCCGTTTTATGTGGGCAAACACAAAGCAGGACGTTTACCTTCATTCTGTCTTTTGCGGCTTTCTTCATCTCCTCGTGGACAAACGCGAGCAAGGCCTTCGGCTTCATCTCGCCAGTGTAAAACACCGCCTGGGACCAATAGCTTTTTGTGAAAAAAACAACAACTTTGAAGTGGATTTAATGTGAGCGGTGTTGTGAATTTGAGGCGGCTTCGCCCTGTGACTGGTTTTATTTTGTTTCTTGTTTTCGTTATCTTCAGAGGACTCTTGGCCCGAACTTTTTGTGATCAAATGACTTCAATTTGGCTCTTCTGTGACGGGTGTAGTACATTTGATGTGCTTCTGTTTTTTTTATCATGTGTGGTAAATGGTAACGCGCATTTAATTTGTTTGACTTAAGTCGCTGGTTTTACTTTGGCAGGTTTGTACTTCCTGCTTCGGTGGGCTAGATAGGAGACTCAGCCGTAGACGGGATCGAGCAGCTTTTTGCGATCAAAGGACCATCATTTGGAACTTCTGTGTCTGGTGTTGTGCATTTGAGTTCGCCGGTTAAGTGGGGCAGTTACTGTTTTTTTTTGTAGGATTTTTTCACTTCCTGTTTTGTGGGCTTTTTCGGATGCTCAGCTGGTATAGCGTGTATCTTTTTGTAAACAACGGACTTTGACTTGGGTCTTGTGTGACTGGTGGTGTCCCTTTGAGTTTGTTTAGCACTGTGTCGCACTGTTTTGTTTTGGACTCTAGTTCTCGATAAGACTCGGGGTTCAAGCCGGCGTCAACCAGCTTTTTGTGAATAAATGAATTAAATTGGAATTTTCTGTGACGATTGTAGCGCATTTGAGTCCGTCTGTTTGTGCCGTGTAACAAGAAGACGCGCTGCTACGTTAGCTTCTGGCGCTAGATGGCAGACGTGTTTGGCCAGCGCTGCAAAGGTAGACGTGCATCGTACTCTCTCTGCGTAGAGGGCGGGGAAGAGGCAGAAGGCCGGATAGGCGCGCTGCACCGACATGTCGATGTCGTTGGCCGACGCGTCGATGCGAGCGACCGCGATATCGTCGCGGTCCTTGAAGGCCTCAGCTAGCTCCTCCCACAAGGGGAACACCACACGGGACTCCGGACTGTACGGAACGTCTGAAACACGCACATAAACACAGGACACTTCGTTAGGTACACCTATACATACTTAATACAGAGTAATCATTCAATTGTGGAATGAATGTCTGGTTTTTTTTTAGGAGACATTTTTTAATCTGTTACGGGCGTCACACATTAAGATAAAAATAGTCAGATGGTATTGTGTGCGGTGTGCGCCGATAATCCCAACACAGATCCACCACAAGCTACAGAAGGTAGTCCTGCAAGAAGAGGACACGATGGCGGTTCCAGGATGACTTGACGGCGATCTTACATAAGCGCTCTCGGGCTTCCGACAAGCTCCACGAGCTGTTCCTCCATATTTGAGATGACTTTATGTTTCGGGTAGGACCTGTGTGCTTTTAGTCACGCCCGCTTCCTGATTGGCCGCGTTCCGTTTCACGTCACAATTCGAGCAGTCACGACTCAGGATTTTTGGTCGCAAATATTGAACACGTTTGATACAGTGGTGCCTTGAGATGCAAGTTTCATTTGTTCCCTGACCAAAATCATATCTCAAAACACTCCTATCTCAAATCAAATGGAAATGGAAATGCAATCAATCCAGCCCCAAACACACAAAAGGGTTTTCTTAAACATGTTTTTTCATAACCACATTTGGACTCAATAGTATTGCACTGCATGAAAACACACAGTGATTATATTTTTCTCTCCACATAGACACAAAATACAAGTACAAAACACAACTGTACTTTGTGTTATGTTCTTTATGTATTGCGTTTTGACAGTTGGCAAACCATTTTAAAGGCACATCGCTGCCACCAACTGCTGTAGTCTTGCCACTGCAAGGAAACCAATGTGAATTGATGGCGGCTGGATGTTGTAAAGTGTGCTGCCGCCATCTACTGGTGGGGGTCTGAAGCACAGTTTTATGGACAATTCCGCATCCCAAGACAAGAAAGTGCTGGTCAAGTGCTGGCTTGTGTCTCGCAAAACACTCGTATCTCGAGGCATCGCTGTATTCCACATTGTCGGGCCGACCCGGTCTGGATCACATTATCAGGACAAATTCACTCTTGTGCGTGTTTGTGTGCGTTTACTTACAAAACAAGACAAACACAGTCCTGTTGGGGTTGAAGGCAACCTCCTCAAAAGTGCTTCCGACCAGTTCCTTGACCGGCCGTCTGTCCCATCCGTCCGGTATCGGCTCGCTCTGCATCTTGGGCTGACGCACGCATGCGCGCACAACACATGCACACCTTCCAATAAGTTTGCGTTACACTTCACGCGCTCGACGTGGTGTACGTACCTTGGCCTTGCCCTCCAGGTAGTCCAGGCAGAAGGCCTCGATGGCGCCGGCGTCCGGCGCCATCGAGGGCAGCTGGTAGGTCACGTGGTCGACCATATTGACCAATCGCACGAGAGGAGCCTCGAAGGCCCGCACACGGAAGTACTCCATCAAACGGCCGTTCCGCGGCTCGAAGACGTCCACCAGTACGAACAAGATCTTGACACACACACAGAAGACGACAGATTCGCGTGTGTGTCCGTGTGTTTGTCGCTCACCTTCATCCTGAAGGCCTCGGCGGCAGCGCTGAAGGCGGCGTGCGCCTCGTGGAAATCGGCCGAGCTTTTGTTGACAAAAAGGAGGGCGTGGCTTAGAACGGGCGAGGACAGGATCTGAGTGGCTGTCTGATGAATAAATCAATATCAAATGATTTCCATTTGATTGAATGAATTCATTATTTGTCATGTATTTTTTGTTAGACATTTTCTTTTGAACTTTTTGAAATTGCCCAGCTAAGGCAATTGAGAACAGATGATCATTTGCAATGAGTAAAACAAAGCAAAATCTACTCTGTTGAATTATTTTGGGACATTTTAAAGAATACATTTCATTCAATGAAATCGAGAGTCATTTAAAATAATCCATTAATCAACAAATTAAACGGAGTGCTCAGTTATTCCGCAACAACCTTGGCTACCTTTCCAGAATATTCCGTGACAGGATCCATCTGGTAGACGCTGACGAAAGTCAACAAGTCCTCTTTGGAGGTCTGAGGTGTCATCTTGTAGGCTTGGATCAACTTCGACTGCAAACACACACACGGCAAAAAATGTCCTAACTTCAGCGAGAGCGTGACACATTTTCATTGAAACCGACGTACGTGTTTTGGAATCATCAAGAACAATGTACAACATTCAGCATTCCTACGTGCGTAAACATCGGAGACTGAGTCTGGGAAAAAGTCGTTTGTGTTTCTGGAAATGTCAAAGACGATTGGGAGACTTGTAGGAACCTAACTTACGTGTCTCTGTCCTGGTTTTCGTAAACAGAGATGACGATTTGGAGTCTTTCGCTAACCTAAAACATCTTTGTGAACATCAAATATGACTTAGAGACGCCCATGTTTTCGTAAACGTACGAGATGATTTCGAGTCTTCGACAAGCCTAAAACACACGTCTTCATAAACATCAAAGATGATTTAGATGTAAATAGAAGATTTCGAGCGTTTGAACCAATATTTGGGGAAATATCAAAGACGATGACATTTTTGAGATTTGGAGTCCTCATTTTCAGAAAGATTGAGGACAATGAAATCTTCAACAAGCGCAAATTACATGCTTTCATAAACAATTTTGAGGCTTCAACCAACTCTACGTATGCATTTTATGAAGATGAAAGATGATTATGAGACATCAATGTCTTGATAAACTTGGGTAAACATGGAAGGCAGTCTGGCTACCAACAGACAATTTCCGGTTTTGACGTACCTAAATGTTAACGTCGAAGACCATTTCGAGAGCTCTATTTTCCGATTTCTTCTTCAACGAACCAGATGTGTTTTGGTAAAGATCAAAGACAATTATGAGACTCCTACAAACCTAACTTAAATATTTGCTTGTAGTCAAAGACCATGTCAAGATTCCCATTTCACAAACATAGATGATTTCAAGTCGTGATGTTACGAGATGCGCCGAGTCTTCGAGGCGTGTCGGGTAATGGAAGGGGCGTTTCCGCCAAGCGTATATCGAGGTTCGCTTCATTTAGGCAAGGAGCCGGAAGTGATGATGTCCGAAGTCACCACGTGACCAATTCTGGAAGCGCTTCAGACCACCGCGAGGTTTGACAGCAATATAAACCCCTCATGCAGGCGCCATTTAAAATGGGTGGTTTTTGTTTTTGTTTTTTGTTTTGACAGAGTCGTGATCAGCTCAGAGTTTGGGTAAAGATTGTGTAGTTTGTATAGGATACTACAGTTTGGACTGTTTACAGCAGTTTGGACACAGCTCGAGCAGTAGCAGTTACGGCTTATGTCACTCCTCGGAATCCTTGGAAACAGGAGGCTAGCCGCTGATCTCGCACCCTGGCCTAATAGCCAGGCAGTTGGTCAACTTGGGGTATGGTGGTCATGTGAGTTCGAACCTCAGGCAGGACTGCGCCTGATAAAAAAACTATCATGACTAGAGGCTTCAAACACATTCACTGCCATTGACAGTGTTAGACGTCAAATATCCATGTTAACTGGGAAGGCTGGCAGTGAATGAGTTTTAATTACAGTTGTTTATCAAAAACTGTATTTTCAACCAATTCTTTTTTTGATTCAAAGGTGAGGCTTTTATTGTGTTCCAAGAAAGTAAGGTGCAATAAAACCTAACTGGGAGAGGAAAAATGACTGTACCCCAATTTATATAATCTTGCTCTTGAATGAATCACTTCAAACAAAAATGGTGAACAGCTGTTATTTCTAAGTCCTCCATGCCATTTTCCGAACGTGACCGAAAAACATTATACAACCTGCCGTATGAGTGATGATGAATATTTTATGCATACAGAGTACGTTCCCAAATCATTTATCATACACTTTTAAGTCGGGAAATGACTTGGTCAAACATTGTTTTGTAATGCAGAGTCCTTCACAAGAGCCAAAAAGACGCAAAAATATACAGCCAGGTGGGTTTGTGTGCACAAGAAGCGAACCATGACTCGAGCCAATGGCTGAAGTGTTACGATGCCTCATGAAGCTTCATCTCACCATCGCTGAGTTCAAGTCCTCAGCAAACCTAACCAACATATTTTGTTCGCATTAAAGACAATTTACAAATTTCCATTGATGTAGACATTAAAAACCTTCCAAAAATATGTTTTTCAAAATCAGTTCTATCTTTATTCTACCTGTTTGAAGAGTAGCACGACATCCTTCGCGACATCATATTTACTGATGACATCATCATTCTGCGTCACGGCAAAGTTGACGTCCGGAAGGCTGACTGCAGCCGCGTAAAACACCTGCGCGTACTTGCTGTCCAGCTCCTACACACACACACACACACACACACACACACACACACACACACACACACACACACACACACACACACACACACACGCACGCACACACGCACGCACACACACACACACACACACACACACACACACACACAATCAACAGTCTTATTGAAGAGTAAAAAATCCCACAGCTCGACGGTCTTCACCTCAAAGAATCCGGCCACACGAAACTCCTCCTCCTCGCTCCCCCATTGGCTGAGATCGGCGACGAGGTCGGTAACAGTCCCTGCCCTCCTTTTCAACCACGTCACAACGGAAGCGGAGCTCTGAGGAACTTTCATCGCACTGTTTTCTTAGACTTCATATTTTTGAAGTTTATATTCACCTCAGAAATTTTTTATTTTTTTTTGCATTTTAGATGACCCCCGCACCAAAAAAAATTTGTGTTCGTTTGTATTTTCTGTTCGACAAAAACATTTGGGATTTTATTTACATGGGGGGAACAAAATCAACCTGCAGAAAAACAACCCACATATTTTTTTCCCTCTGTCTTTGGTAAAGGATTGAATAGTAAAATCACATGTAGTCATACATGTTGTTTACTGGACAATGATGCGTAACAACATTTTTGAAGTTTTATTTTTTAGTTTAAAAAAATGTCTTACTGTTCCAGATAATAAAAAAAAACCTGTATCATATTTTAACGACATATTTTGCATGTTTTTATTATTTAAGTAAAACAAAAAAACAACCAACATATTTATTTTCTTGTCTTATAGGGGGGGGGGGGGGGGGGGGAAATCACAATTTTTTCTTTGCTTCAAGTAAAAAAAAAAATATTTAAACATTTGGAGAGACACATTTTTCAAAATTAAAGTTTTAACGTAACATAATACACTCCATTATCATTGCACTCATATTATTCTTTAACTATTTTTCTTGATATCAATTCAATCGTTAACGTGCATATAACTGTTCCACAAAAAATATCTAACTTCAAATTTTAACTTTAAATTTCAATTTTTAGCCAAAAAAAAAGAAGAACACATTTTTTGGTAGAACTGTAGTTCAACTCACCTGGGCAGGATACAAAGTTGAATTTATCTCCCAAAAGGTACAGCCTGATGTTTGACAGTCCTGTTGTATTAAGTTCTTTGGCTAGCGCTTTGTCTTTCGTCACGTCCACCGTTGCCAACTTGACGTCTGAGTCCTGAAGATCGACGGCGGCTCCTTGAAACACTTCTGACAAACGATGGCCGTCTGCAGACAGTGGAGCATCTGGATGGGGACAAACATAAGACGATGCAAACATCAAAGACCAGTCACAACGAACTCGCGTCTGCATTTTTTATTTTTATTTTTAAACATCAAAGACATTTTACAAACTTCAAGAAACCTGAGGTGGGTTTTTTGATCAAAATCAAAGATGATCTGAGGATCTTCAATTTTTTTGAAACATCCACCTTCAATTAACCAAACATATGAACGTATTTTTTGTAAACTTCAGGCATTTAGATTGTAACCCTCACGTATGTATTTTTGTGAAACATCAAAGACTGCATTGTACTGGAGGTACACTTTTTTGTAATAAACCTAATATAGTTGTTGTTTTTTTGCAGCCCCATGGGGGGCACAAGCCAGTGCAAACTGTAGGCCGGTCCCAAGCCCGGATAAAAGCAGAGGGTTGCGTCAGGAAGGGCATCCGGCTTAAAACTTTGCCAAACAAATATGAGCGTTCATCCGAAGAATTCCATACCGGATCGGTCGTGGCCCGGGTTAACGACGACCGTCAACCTGTTGCAGGGTGCCGGTGGAAATTCAGCTACTGTGGGTCGAAGTCGAAGAAGAAGAAGAAGAGGTGGAAAGCGGGTTCTTCGGCAGAAAGAGATGAGGAAAGCACAGAGCCTAGAACTGAATGCGGGGACTTTGAATGTTGGGACTATGACAGGAAAATCTCGGGAGTTGGTTGACATGATGATTAGGAGAAAGGTTGATATATCGTGTGTCCAGGAGACCGGGTGGGAAGGCACTAAGGCTAGAAGTTTAGGGGCAGGGTTGAAATTATTTGACCATGGTGTAGATGGGAAGAGGAATGGAGTCGGGGTTATTTTAAAAGAAGAGTTGGCTAAGAATGTCTTGGAGGTGAAAAGAGTATCAGATCGAGTGATGAGGCTGAAACTTGAAATTGAGGGTGTGATTAGCGGCTGTGCCCCACAGGTAGGATGGGACCTAGAGGTGAAAGAGAAATTCTGGAAGGAGCTAGACAAAGTAGTTCTGAGCATCCCAGACAGAGAGAGAGTCGTGATTGGTGCAGATTGTAATGGACATGTTGGTAAAGGAAGCAGGGATGATGAAGAAGTGATGGGTAAGTACGGCATCCAGGAAGAGATAGCGAGGGTGGAGGACTTGAAATACTTGGGGTCAACCGTCCAAAGCAATTGTGAGTGTGGTCAGGAAGCGAAGAAACGGGTCCAATCGGGTTGAAACGGGTGGAGGAAGGTGTCAGGTGTGTTATGTGACAGAAGAAGGATGAAGGGCAAAGTTTCGAAAACAGTGGTGAGGCCAGCCATGATGGACGGATGAGAGACGGTGGCACCGAAGAGACAACGGGAAGCAGAGCACATGAAGATGTTGAGGTTCGCTCTCGGAGTGACCGAGTTGGATCAAATTAGAAAGGAGCTCATCAGAGGGACGGCCGAGGTTCGATGTTTTGGAGACAAAGTTCGAGAGAGCAGACTTGGATGGTTTGGACACGTCCAGAGGAGAGAGAGGGAGTATATTGGTAGAAGGATGATGAGGATGGTGCTGCCAGGCAAGAGAGCGAGAGGAAGGTTGATGGATGTCGTGAGGGAAGACACAGGCGGGCAGTTGGTGTTGGAGATGACAGGCTTACATGGAAAAGGATGACGCGCTGCGGCGACCCCTAAACGAGACAAGCCCAAAGGAAAAGAAGAATTTTTTTTTTTTAAAACATCAAAGATCCCAAGTTTTCAACGAATCTAGCATAGGTTTTGCAATATTGCAGACGATTTCGAGCCTTCGATAAATTTAAAGTCCAGAAGTTGCTGTCAGAGTGGCTTTTTCTGGACACTCGTATAAGAAAAAGCAAGGTGTTTTTTAATTCTTATTAAATTGAGACTTTTATACAAAGTCCATGTTAGAGTCACTAGCCAAAATATGGGACCTTTAAGATACCGAACATATACACAAGCTGCAAGCACTTAGTATTATGTTAGTCGAACGTAAACACAATGACGCCATTGAGGAACTTACAGAATAGCACCAGTAGCCGTTCGTAGGTCCTCAGTGCTCTGTTGAAATTTCCCTTGTGTAGCTGTAAAATTCCCTCCTTCATTTTCACCTCCTGCCCGGAAGCGGCGAGGCAAGAAGACGCCACCAGCATCAACAGCAGCAGCAGCGGTCTCGCCATTGTTGCAACGTGCAGCGAGGTATGCGAGGGGAGCGCCTGAAGGCCTTTCAGGTCGTTGTGAATGTTATCAGGCCCGTCCTGTCGCTCATTAACTCTTGTTATCTGAGCTTGGCGGCGCCTCTGTCATTGACTGTTGCTCATATCAAGACACTTGCTAATAGTTGCCTAATACATTTGGCCGAACAACGAGGTCAAAATAGCGGTCCAAAACCACGAAGAAACACTTTCGTTCATGAAATATTTTGTTCCAAGGCATTCATTGTTTATTTCGGCAAATATTTGTGTGTGACCATTGTAAGAGAGGAAGCCTTTACTTCTAACAACTGCAATTTGTAATCATAAACACTAACTGTATATGTAATAACTAACCGTATTAACTCACTGAAGGGAACACATCATATTTTTGGCATCAGCAAAGACGATTTATTCTTCAACAAACAAACATCAGAGACATCAAAACCATTTTTGGGGTGGGTTTGGTGATTTTTTATTTTTTTTTTTTAAGCCTTATCTTGATAAGGCTAAATAAAATTGAGACTTTTGATTTAATCTTTGACAAATATACCCTAAGCATTTTTTATGAAACATCGTAGACCAGTGGTTCTCAAACCTTTTACACCAAATACCATCCAAAAACACAGTATCGACCCCCTATTTTTGCATGAATTCCTCACTTTAATGTTTAAGGTTATCAAACAAATATAAATATCGGACAAATATAACAAGCGAACTTAAAATGCTGTTTTTAGAAGTTGATTTCATGTATTAAGAAGAAAAGAAAACTATTCAGAGTTACCTGGCCCTGTGTGAAAAAGTAAGTACCCCCCTTGTTAAATCATGAATTCATGTGGCTAATCACAATTCTTGGTTAATATTCACTGATCGCACCCAAGCCTGATATCCGTCAGACATGTTCAATCGAGAAATCACTTAAACAGAATTTGTCCCAACAAAATCAAGTCGGACAAAAATCTAGAAAAACTGCAATAAAATGACAATCCCCCCAAAATTCCAGAACAGTCGAGAAATAAAGTAATTGACGCCTATCAGTGTGGAAAAGGTTTACAAAAGCCATTTCTAAAGCTTGAGGATTCCAGCGAAACCATAGGGAGAGCCATAAACCTCACATGGAGAAAGTATGGAACAGTGGAGTGGCTGACGTCCAAAGATTACCCCAAGAGAACAGCAATGACTCATCCAGGAGGCCACAAAGGAACTCAGGACAACTTCTTTTCTTTTTTTAACCTGTCCTGTTAATGGCCATGCAGAATGGTGGATACGTGTGCCTTTTTGTGCCAGAACTGTTTTGCTGTGCAACAGCGGAGTTTGAAATACTTCCTCTGCTTACTTTTGAATTTTTTCAATCATTCAGCTTGTTATTGAAAATGCAGCCAGACAGAAAAGGATTTTAGAGGATAGACCGTGGGACAGAACAGACAAGGAGAATAATCGTTAGACAGTCTAGATATTTGACTACAAAGACATATAGTGTTCTTATTTGGGAATGGGGGGGCGGGGGCGGGGGGGGGGGGGCACCCAGTGAAGACATGAAATAACTAACCAATAGGACAAGATGAGACCGGACCACCAGCCGACACGCCAGATCACCCCCAGCCCCCACGTACCACTGCTGCCACCACCTCAGGAGAGCACGCGGGCCCCAACCACCAACAGGGCCCAACGCAGGAGCCAGCCAACTCAGGACAACTTCGAAAGAACTGCAACAATAAGGAAGAGACTGGGCAAAAATGACATAATGAACCGATAAGCTCATCTTACTTTTGCAAAAGAAAAACATCTGAATGATTCCCAAGACTTTTGAGAGAATATTATATGGACTGACAAGATTCAAGTTGAGCTTTTTGGAAGTTGGGTGTCTCGTTACATCTGGCGTAAATGTAGCACAGCATTGCAGAAAAGAAGAGTTTTTGACCAACAGTCAAACATGGTGGTTGAAGTTTGATGGTCTTGGGCTGCTTTGCTCCTTCAGGACTTGGACAACTTGCTGTGATTGATGGAACCAGGATTTCTCCTCTTTTAACAGAAAATCCTGAAGGAGACTGTTCGCCCATCAGTTTGTGACTTCAAGCTGAAGCGCGCTTGGGTTCTACAGCAGGATAACAATCCAAAACACACCAAGTCAACTTCTGAATGGCTTCAAAAAACAAAATGAAGGATTTGGAGTGGCCTATTCAAAGTCCGGACTTGAATTCCATACAAATGCAGTGGCGTGACCTTAAAAATGCCGTTCATGCTCGAAAACCCTCCACTTTTGCTGAATTCAAATTCAAAGAATTCTGCAAGAGTGGGACAAAATATCTCCACAGAGATGAGGATGGGCCAACCGGTTGTTAGGTTTAGGGAAACATTACTTTTTTACACATTTTTCTTTTCCTTAATAAATGAAATCATCATTTAAAAACAGCATTTTAAGTTCACTTGGGTTATATTTGTTTGACAATCTTTAGCATTAAAGTATTTGATAAATAAATAAATCTAAGTATTTGAGAAGGGAGCCATACTTTTCTTTTACAGCAATGTACTTCAGCTATAAAAATTACACAGAATGATTCAATTAAAATGTATTCCACACAACAAAGTGAAATAAAAATTGTACCTAAACAAACAGTTCTTGAAGATTCACTGCAAATGTATTTCACTTAAATGTTAAATACAACTGAACTGTACTTTTTTTTTTTATCACGTACCAGTTTGACAATCACTGTCATAGATTATTTAAAGTCTTCAACGAACCTAACGTACATGTTTAACATACTGTACATGTTCAATCATTGTGCTCTTTCACTTAGTATACTGTTGTTTGCATCTTTTTAATAACAGATGGGCTTGATAAATTATAAAAAAAAACAAAAAACAGCTATGTCCACATTTAATGCGGCCTGGTTATCCTTTTTTAAGGCAACAATAAGTTCATAAAGGTCCATAAAAGTGTCCAAATAGACCACAGTGGACCCATGTCAAGATTTATGGTGGACGTGTAAATGTTTTCCACAGTGAGGACAGTAGTGATGAACATCCCACAGGTCTGGAATCATGAAAGGAACCAGGCAGAAGCCACAAACCAATCTGGAAAAAAAATAAACCATGGTTAGTAAAAGGTAAGTAGATGTCAAGATGCTAAAGTGCTAATTACCCAGAAAAAGCCAGGATGCAGCACAAGGTGAAGGCACCCTTTCCGGGCATTTGTTTGATGTTTGTGACGACGTCGCGGCGGCAGTGTGGACACTGAACGTTGCCCGGAGAACCGAGCAGGTTGGCCATCGCCAAAGTTTGTTCTGATGCCGGCTGGGACACCACGGCTTCTGTTTGTAAACAAATATGTACACACAGGGAGTTTGTCTCGACAGAAAGTGACAGTGGGACCTCAAAGCTTAGCACTGGTTTGATTTCGGTAAGTTTCTACTTCATGTTTTTGTTCTCCTGATAAGACACCAGAGAACAGCTTTTTGTTAACAAAGGACCTTCAATTATTGGTGTTGTACAATTGAGTTGTTTTTGTTCAATCCTGTGACTAGTTTTATCCTGGTCGGTTCCCAATTCCTGGTTCCTTTGGACTGCCAGCTTTTTTTGTGAACAAAAGACTGCTGTGGAAATACTGCGACAGGTCTTTTTCTATGTTTAGTGTTCTTATTTTTAGCATTTTGGTTGTTTTATTTTTTTTTAACTTCCTGTTTATGTTGGCTTGATAAAACGCTGAGCTGGTAATACGGCCAACGTTTTGTGAACAAATGACTGATGAAGAGCCTCTGTGACTGTTGTGCATTTGAGTACGTAGAGCTGCTCCTGGTTTTAATCGCAGTAGGTTTTTACTTCCCATTGACTGACAGGCCTTTCAACCCAACAAAAACTGGAAGTCAAAAAACTATCCAAACAAAAAAATATAAGAGTAATAAACAAAACTCCAGCCACAAATTGAAAAGGCACCTGACGGTAATTAACAAAACGCTGATATACAGGCTGAGCATTCTATCAAGCCACCAAAAACAGGAAATCGGAACCTACCAACATAAAACCTGGTACATTTGAAGAGCCACATCAAAGTAATTTGTTGACAAATACCGGCTCTTCCTCTTCTTGAGCCGTCACCTTATTGTGGTGGAGGGGTTTGTGTGTCCAAATGATCCTAGGAGCTAAGTTGTCTGGGGGTTCACGCCCCTGGTAGGGTCACCCATGGCAAAAAGGTCCTAGGTGAGGGACGAGACAAAGCACGGCTCCCAAAACCCCTATGAAGAATACATTCAATGGATCTAGGTTTCCCTTTCCCGGACGCGGGTCACCGGGGTCCCCCCTCCGGAGCCAGGCCTGGAGTTGGGGCTCGAAGGCGAGTGCCTGGTGGCCGGGCCTGCACCCATGGGGCCCGGGCGGGCACAGCTCGAAAGGGTAACGTGGGTCCCCTTTCCCATGAGCTCACCACCTGTGGGAGGGGCCGTAGGGTTCTGGTGCAGTGTGAGCTGGGCGGTGGCCGAAGGCGGGGACCTTGGCGATCCGATCCCCAGCTACAGAAACTGGCTCTACGGACGTGGAATGTCACTTCTCTGGCAGGGAAGGAGCCTGAGCTGGTGTGTGAGGTCGAGAAGTTCAGACTAGAAATAGTGGACACCAAGGGTGAGGGATGCAGTCAAGCTGAAGAAGGAGTCCTATCGGGCCTTTTTGACCTGTGGGACTCCTGAGGCAGTTGATGGGTACCGGCTGGCATTGCCAGCAGTAAGTCAGACTCGTTTCCAGTGGGGGTTGGATTCTGCCAAAGCTGCCCTTTGTCACCGATTCTGTTCATAACTTTTATGGACAGAATTTCTAGGTGCAGCCAAGGCGTAGAGGGTGTTTGGTGGCCTCAGTATTGCATCTTTGCTTTTTGCAGATGTCGTCGTTCTGTTGGCTCTATCAAGCCGTGATCTCCAAGTCTCACTGGAGTGGTTCGCAGCAGTGTGAAGCGGCTGGGATGGGAATCAGCACCTCCAAATCTGAGACCATGGTCCTCAGTCGGAAAAGGGTGGCATGCCCTCTCCAGGTTGGAGATGAGATCCTACCTCAAGTGGAGGAGTTTAAATATCTTGGGGTCTTGTTCACAAGTGAGGGAAGAATGGAACGAGGGATTGACAGGCGGATCGGTGCAGCGTCTGCAGTGATGCGGACTTTGTATCGGTCTGTTGTGGTGAAGAAGGAGCTAAGCCGAAAGGCGAAGCTCTCGATTTACGTTACGTGGATGGATGGATGGATGAATAACGGATCTGGCCGAGAGTCAAAAGAGCAGAACAAAAACAGTAAGTTGAAACTTATCCAACTAAAACCAATAACCGGGAACCAGTTTTTGTTGTTCAGATCCGACTCTCAGCCGGAGCTCGTATTGACCAGCTTTTTGTGAACAAAGCACTTTGATTGGCATCTTCTGTGATACATGTTGTTAATTTGAGTTGCGTCTGTTAAGTTACGTTATCTCTGTTAATGTTTTTACTCAGGTAAGTTTATACTTCCCTTTGGCTCGATAGGATTCTCAGCTGTAGCTGGTATCGACCAGCTTTTTGTGAACAAAACACTTTGTTGTGGACCTACTGTGACTAGTGTCGTGCAATAGCGTTGTTTCTGGTCAGTGCTGGTTTTATTGTGTTTAGGTTCTGTTAATGCTGCACTGTCAGCCGAAAAATGTCAGCTTTTTGTGAACGAAGGACTTTGAAGTGGATCTATTATGACTTTTCTACTTCCTGCTCCTGTTCCTGAAGGAGATCAGCTTTTTGTGAACACAATTCTTTGATGTACGGTCGAACTTCTGTGACTGGTGTTGGCCATATGAGCGCTTTTATTGCTTTTACTTTGCTATCTTTCCACTTCCTGTTTCAGTCGGATCGACCAACTTTTTGTGATCAACGGATTTTGATGTTCAGTTGATCTCCTGTGACTGAACTTGGAGGTATGACTGTATTCGATTTGTTGCATACCCAACGGGGTTAGATGAATGCTGACTGGAGAAGTCTGCGGGGGACTGAAGATAGTTGGCATCAAGACAGGAAACGGATCTGGACACACAATAGGAGATGCGAGCCACTTTTAAAGCCTACTTCTAGTTTATTTTAGCCTATGGATGCTTCAACCGTGATCTTACTGGTCTCTTGGTAGGGAGGCGGGTTTACAGAGTGGGAAATGGAAGCGTAATAAGAAGGCGGAGGGCAAACGTCACACCCTTCCACAGCAACAGCAGAAGACGGCGATGTGGCCTCGTCGTACGTCGGAGGGTCCATCAGCGTATCTTAAATACAAACATTTTTTTAAAAAGCTGCTGACAAGACAATGTAGACAAATTAGCAATCAGGATGTATTTCATCAAATTCGCCCACGTGTAATGAAAAAAACAAACAAAACTAAAAATCTTCATAAGCCAGCTCCACCCACCTTTTTAGTATACGTGCCTAAATAACCCTTCCAGAAAAACCAGTAATGTTTTTTGAATAATGAAAATAGCACTCTGGAGACTTTATAAAAAACATTTAGTCATAACATAACAAAACAGAATGTAAAGAATTAAAGAGTGATGTCATCAGAAGACATGACATCAGCTTGGACACTTACACAGAAGACGCCGCTGTACATCGCCGTGTCTCCTGATGACACAGGGCCAATTAATACCGTTCTTAACTCGATTTGAGATATTACGATGTTTTAGATATGAAACCATTGATGGCAGTGAATTTTCGACAGCTCAACCAGGACAAAACAGAGGTTTTAGAAGGCAAGAGAGAAAACGTTTTATCAAAACTACAAGATTTCAAGAACCTGGGTGTCATTTTTTACTCTGATCTTAATTTTATTTCACACATCAAGGACGTATTTCGTACATTTTGACAAAACTGTTCCAATTATTCATGTGCTTTCTCAAGCATGTAATTCCGTTTTGGATTATAATGTTCTAGAAGATTATGTAGGAATTCTGTGGGATCTTTTAGAATACTGCAAAAGACTGTTTCCTTATGATCAAAATATTTTAAAATCTAACATATAAAAATTGTTTTACAAATATCTCATCAACTATTTTTCTTGTGCCATTTCCAATCATTCATCCAATCCAATCAACTCACAAAAATTCACCTTAAGTCTAAATTTGGCCGGGCTATAAATAGTTATGTTCTTGTTTTTTTTAAAGCGAATATCAAAATAATACAACATAATGTAGTGTATGTCTAAATGTCTATGTGATGTGTGCAATACACTCTCTTAAAACTGCTGGGTTAAAAGTAACCCAAATTGGGTGAAATAGCTAACCCAGCGCTGGGTCCAAAAAGCGACGAGTCAATGCTAGGTTAGCTCATACCCAGCGCATTGGGTTGAGGATTTGACTTGACGCGTTGGGTCAAGGTTCTGACCCAACAAGGGGTGAAAACTACCCAGAGTCATGAGTTAATGGGTTACTAGGTTATCAGTATAACTGGTCAAATAAATTATTTATTTATTATTAACAACATTTTCTAAGACTCTTATATTACATTTACTCCAACTTCAGCAAATTGTAATTTGATATAAATTACTATTAAATGATGAAACACCAAAATACTCTTCCAAATATTCTTTTATTGGTTATTAAATATAGTTTGTCACTACACAAAACAGTGTAAAACAATATTTTAGAAATATTAATTAAAAAAAAATATATATATAGTTATTTAAAAACGTTTTATGGTGTCTGTCTGGTAAATCTTAGCGCAATATAAACGTTTCAGCAGTAGCTCCTTACCATTACCAGTGTTCGCCAAAATGTTAGCGCTTGCTAACTTAGCTTAGTTCACAACACAGCCTGACTGACGACACGGTACCACACTCTTTAGCTAAAGACTTTACAAAGCAGCTTTTTAATCATTTTCTTTTCAGACCCCACAGTCGTTTTTTTTTTTTTTTTTTGCGGTGTGCAAAGGAAAACCTGGGATAAGAAAATATGTGGGCTGAAGACAAATTTAAACTGTTATGAAAAAACATGGCACCATTGGTGAAAAAGTTAATCATACAGACCAATAAATCCCAACAGAAATGTACTTCACACACTGTTCCCCAATCAAGTTAGCGAGAGTAAAACGAGAACAAAAAAACCGCCTCTGGTCAGCAGGTGATGTGAAGTAAGCTAAATCTAGAGTTAAGATAACCACAGCCTTAACTACGACACAACTAGTTGGGTATAACATTAACTTTTCAAACACAGATATAATAAGTTTTGAAAATGTTTAACTTCATTCCTCTGGGGCTGGAGAAGGGGTTGCTGTGTCCATAATGTCAACCAGCTTCAGCTCTTTACCAAAAACCAATACTCGACCCGATCTGCTGGGTCAAAATAATGAACCCAACCTTGGGTAAAAGTAACCCAATCCGCTCAAAATCCACCACTACCCGGCGAGTAGGTTAGGAAAAGAACCCAGCATTTTTGCGTGTGCAAGAGCAGCAGCCTTACCTTGAACAAAGACGCGAGCTGGACTGCGAGGTTGCGACGTGCAAGTTGGCAGTGATGGCTGCAAAATCAAAGCAACCAGTTTCATGAGCTCAATCCAAAAATACTTCCGCATACTTGGAGCCTATAATTATATTTTACTTACAGTATATAGGTCATGTGTAGATTGTATAATCACTCAAAGTAAGCCCTTCAATCAAAGCAAAATATTTGACTGCTAGCGCTTTCACAGAATGGCACGCAAGCATAAACTAAAAACATTTCTATTTTGTGAGTCGAATCATAGCAATAAAGTTACAGACCTGATTGACTCACTCCAATCAGCAGTTTATTCTCATTATAATGCAACACAATTTGATTCACTCAAATTGCAATATGATACAATATATTCCAATTGTGGTGCGATAAGATTTGATACACTCAAATTATGACGCAATGTGATACAATTCACATTGACACGATTTGACTCACTCAGATTATGATGCAAAACCATGTGATTCACTCCTATTATGATGCGAGTCACAATTAAAATATGATACAATACCTTTTACATGAGTTGCATTGATATGATTTGATTCACTCCAACTGCAATACGATACAGTTCACTCCAAATACGATATGATTAATTTATGATTTGATTCACTCCTATTATTATGAGTCAATACAATTACAATGAGATTCGATTGACTCCAATAACAATGCAATGTGATAAGATTAATTCCAATTACGATGCAGTGTGATACACTTCATATAACTCAACCATGATAAGATTCACTGTGATTACAGTGCAACCGATTTGATTCGCAATACGATTTGATTTACTCCAATTGCGATACGATTAATTCCAGTTACGATGCTATACAACCCAATCCAATCACGTTGTGTTACGATTCGATTCACCGCAATTACAATTTCATTCATCACAATACAATCCACCAAAAATGAAATTTGATTTGATTCACTCCAGTTATGATATGATTCACTCCAACTTTGACGTAATACAATTGGTTCTAATAACAATGTAGTATGATGCGATTTACAATGCTATTCACCCCAGTTATAATGATGTCATGCAACTGTCTCCAATCAAGGAGGGATTCACTCCAATTAGGAGGCTGTATGATCCATCCTAATTAGGAGATGATTTACTCCAATTATGATACAAGATGTTCAACTCCAATTTCGATTCGAGTCAGTCCAAATGTAATACGATATGATTTGATTCACATTGATTACGATACAATAGAATTTGACTTACTCCAATGATGATACGACTGACTCTTCCAATAACAATGCAATGTGTTGTTGTCAGGTAGGCGGGTGTGCGGGATATACTCAAAAAATAAAAAAAGGCAAACAAGGCACATGGAAAACTCAAAATACAAACATAAGGAACAGATTCACCTCGACAGGAAACAGGACGCATGATGTCAACAACAATGAACCCACACAGATTCAAAGAAACCAGGGAACTAAATACAAACAAATTGATGCGACAACGAGGCACACCTGGACAAGACACGAGCGGTTGATTGGTTGACAAAAGGAACAGGGCTGAAGCGAAGAAGTGGAGACGAAAACCTAACGAGTAGACGAGACATGAACAAGGGACACAGAAAAAACATGTCTTCACATGAAACCAAAGTAAATCGAATTGCAATAAAGTCAACAAAAACACCTGTCATGACAAATGCGATATGATTGAATTCATTTGCAATATGCTTCACTTCAATTATTGATCGATTTGAGTCACAACGATTATGGCGCAATATGTTTTTGAATCACTCCAATTACGAAGCAATATACATTGATTCACTCGAATTATGATACAATATTCTCCATTATTAATACGACACGATTGACTCCTGCTACAATGAAATACGACCTCATCCGGTTACAATGCAATGTTTGTGGTGGTCATAAAATCTTCCCAACGCGGTCTCGAAGCGTCTTAACAATCGCGGGGACTTGACCTCTTTTCGACACGACAGGCGGATGAACTCAACTTGACACACTTCAAGAACATCTGGGATCGGGGGGGAGGAGAAAACGAGTTCATGACAGGTTTTTGGCAGGTGAAGTTGCGAAACGACGTAACGATCGAGCGATGTATAGTCAGTATGTACCTTACGCACAAAGCCCGTCACAATAGGAACATTGGGAATCAAAGTCTTCAGTTGGTCACGTGCTAACGCAGGTCACAGAATTGATGTTGCTAGCTATCAAGTCAGCATTTTTGCTGTTGCGTCTTACAGTGGCAAGTTGTGTAAAATACAACTCAAACAGCTGCAAATCTTTGAGGGAACTCGTGGATTCATTTGCCAATTACGCTACATTAATTAATGGACTTATGTAACACTCTGAGAACCTGTTTGTACTACATCATCATTTGATGTCACGATTGACGGATGAACCCTTTTCGGGTGTGGCGCATTCTGTACAGTTAGCACAGATACTATAAATATTTTGTTTTAAATCCAAATACAACATATAAGAGTTGTATGGGATTTTGGTTTTTTTCCAATACAAAAACAACTTAATTGTGACAATAATAAGAAAGGACGGCCAGTGGAGAATAAAACATTTGTCTTGGTTGTTTTGCAGAGTTGACAGCTTTGAGGAAAAAGTACAATAAAAGGTAAAAAAAAAAAATTCTTAAAAATGTACGTAATGAAAGCTGCTAATCGAAATGATTCAATAAGAACAACAATCAGTCATTTAGAATGAAAACAAAGAACAAATGATTAATAAAAGGCATAAGGATCGGACGCATTGTGATAACGACAACAATCTTATTGTATCTTACAGTGATATATGATGAAATGATATGATAAAATTGTGAAATATATTATAGAAGTTATCATTTATTTGCTCAGCTTGCATTAGTATTATGGACGATTTTAGATGTGTCGCCTTCAAAAAGATGACTCAGCATCATCCGATGGAAGGGCGCCTGGACCAAGGACGTGATCGGATGTGGTCGGGTCGTGGCAGGTGTTGGTCCAATGTTTTGTGTGGTGTGTGTGTGTGTGGTTGAAAAAGTGCGCTGTGGTCTGACAAGACCACATTTCAGATTGTTTTGGGAAATTATGGAAGTCCAGTCTTCCGGGCCAAAGAGGAGAAAGGACCATCCAGATTGTTATAAGCACAAAGTTCAAGAGACAGCATCTGTGATGGTGGTATGGGGGTGTGTTAGCGCCCATGGCGTAGCCAACTTGCACATCTGGGAGGGCAGCAATAATGCTGAAATGTACATACAGGTTTTGGAGCAACAGGCTGCCATCCAGGCAACATCTTTTTCAGCGACGTCCCTATTTGATTTCAGCAAGACAATGCCAAGCCACATTCTGCATGTGTTCCAATAGTGTGGCTTTGTAGTAAAAGAGTGCGAGACCGGCGTGCCAGCAGTCCAGTCCTCGTTGAAAACGCGTGGCCCATCATGAAGCGCAAAATACGACAACAGAGACTAAAGAGCAACTGAAATTGAACATCAAGCCAGAATGAGAAATAATTCCATCTGCACAGCTTCAATAAGTTCCCAAATGCTTACTGAATGTTGTTACAAGGAAAGGTGCTGTAACACACTGGGAAACATGACTCTGTCCCAGCTTGTTTGGAGCATGTTGCAGGCATCAAATTCAAAATGGGTGAATATTTAGAGGAGAAAAAAAAACTGAACATTCAAGTCCAAGGTGAGCTATTTTTGTGGGGGTTTCTCAATACATTAAATATGTTTGAAGGTAAACGCTGAAAACGCGTATAGCACTGAACTATTGAGATATACTGCAGTTTAAAATTCTTTTTCACCATTTCAGCTGTCTGGATTTTTGGGGCGGGGCTAAAAAGCAGGCTGGGGCGTATACCTTCTCGCATGAGTCCCCTCCCCCACTATATAAACACCAAGCGGCCTTATTCCACGCAGTGGCCATTTGATGTAATTGCCATTTCCTTATTCATAAGAAATTGACCCATTATTACCAGTATAGCGTCCAGTTGGGCATCAACCTATGCCTCCAACTCATCTTTCCTGAAGTGCAATGTGTTTTGTGTTACCGCAATTTCTCGTGTTTAATGCACACCCATGTATAATACGCACCCCCAAAGATGACCTCAAAATTCTGGAAAATCTTTCTAACTATGTATAATGCATGAGTTTGCTTCTACCCATATGATCAAAACATAAAGTGTTATCTGTATTGTGTTAGTTGTTTTTTTTTTCTTCAAGAAATTATTCTGAAGTTAAGCACTTGGTTTGAACACTTAATCCTTTTTTTCTATTTACTTGCTCTTATTTTGAAATTCACAGCCCTACCTTTATTTAGTAAATTAGAAAACACACCGTTGTGCTCATATGTTTGATTACCCAGGCAGAATTTGTAAGAATATATAATATATATAGTATAATTCTTGAAAGAAAATATGAAGGACCAGGCGAAACACATTTCATTTTATTTTAATGTGATTCAATTTAAACACTCAAGCATTTCAGGAAAGCATTATCCTTAAACAAAACATAACCATGAAGAAATTAATGATGGTTGTTGTTCAGTCAGTCATATTTAAAAAAAAAAAAAAAACAATATTTCACAAATTCTGCCAGGGTATGTAAACTTATGAGCACAACTACATATATGCAGTCGTACGTACCTCTGTCATATTGGAATGAAAGTGGAGGCTACACCTTTCTCATCACCACTAGATGGCGACATACATTGATAAAATGTGAACGTTTTTTTCCATTTGCCCCTATACCCATGTATAATGAGTACTATTGACTTTTGAAAACATTTTGTGGGGGAAAAAAATGCGCATTATATCCGATAAATTACAGGATTTGGGCTACAGTTTATTCTCTGTGGTGTGACACCATGCGTGGCACGTAGGGAGGCAGCGACGAAGCGGATAGGATCCGCCGCCCCGGCGGCCACTTGCCAACCCGCCAGCGGCTAGAGTAGCTGCCGGAGGTCTGTCACCACGACGTTAGGGCCCTCACCCTACCATGTGTCTTATCTACTAATGGTCTTACCAACTGATGAGGAGGAGATCTTATATGTACACAGTTGTCACCTGCGATGTCGCGGGGCGAGGAGGAGAAAGAAAATCATCCAGGGGGCCCGTTGTGCGTCGCACTGCTGCGGCCGCTTATGGTGCACCCTTGGCAGCCGCAGCAGTGCTGCATTTGGCTGAATTTCAACGGAGGCAATTTAATATTGAAAATGTATTCATTCAATACATTTTCTGATTGTTTTTACAAAAAATATTTCTCAAAAATATTTTTCAATGATTTATTAATTAATAAAATTTTACGTAAACAGTTTTTGATATGTTCGGCCTTTCAAAATATTGAAATGTAGTTTATCTTCTGACAATGTTAACTTTAAAAAAAAACAAAAAAACATTATACTACACTGAATAAAAGAACTTTTTTTCCACATGATTTTTACAAACAAACAAAATACATCGACTTGTCATCTTGTGTTTAAAAAGTTTAAACTGAAGCTGTGCACAATTAATGTATTTTGCGGGGAGAATATTTCAATAATAATAATGATTTTAGCAATATTACAAATGACATTTTTCATTAAACAATTGCTTTTTTCTTTCTTTTTTTTGGTTACTGCAAAAAAAAAAAAAAAAACCCTGTCAGTTTACAAACATGGTTTTCGGAGGTTTATTAATGTAACTTTTTAATGAAAAACAGATTTGAATGCGTTTCGAACATCTGTTGCACTCAAAGTTCCACTGTAAAGTTGTCTTTATGCAAACAGATGTAAATAGCGTTGAACGAGGAGGTTGAGGTTTACGTACCCGCCACTGGTTGATGGATGAAGACTCGAGACGTGTTGTTGCTGGTGACGGTGGACGTCCTCAAGACGGGAAATGGATCCGGCTGGAGAGTTACTGCAAAACAGCGACTCACGTATTTTATGACCCATTCCAAATTTTAAAAAAAAGCTAAAATTGAATTGATGTAGGCGGCACGGTGGCCGACTGGTTAGAGCGTCAGCCTCACAGTTCTGAGGTGCGGGGTTCAATCCCCGTCCCCGCCTGTGTGGAGTTTGCATGTTCTCCCCGTGCCTGCGTGGGTTTTCTCCGGGCACTCCGGTTTCCTCCCACATCCCAAAAACATGCATTCATTGGAGACTCTAAAATTGCCCGTAGGCATGACTGTGAGTGCGAATGGTTGTTAGTTTCTATGTGCCCTGCGATTGGCTGGCAACCAGTTCAGGGTGTACCCCGCCTCCTGCCCGATGACAGCTGGGATAGGCTCCAGCACGCCCGCGACCCTAGTGAGGAGAAGCGGCTCAGAAAATGGATGGATGGATGGATGAATTGATGTATTTTGGGGATGTAAGAATAAAGAGAAAATGACAACTTTTGAAACACACTCGTACTACAAGTAGCATGACAACGTTTTTCTTTGTTTGAGGGATTTGGAGACTGTTAAAATAACGAAGTTTATGGCCTCCCCAAGAATAAATACAGACCTATGAGTTTAAGTTGTTGCATGAACACCATTTTACCATTTGCAATATTTTGTAAAAAAAAAAAAAAAAAAAAAATGTAAACTTGAATTCATTCTCTGAAAATTTCAAGTTTTTCAAAATATGTTTTCAAAAAGTCATCATTTTACAAAAAAGGAAATCTTAATCCCTTTAGTTTCATCTTATTTCAGTGTAATATTACAGTTTAACACTTTTTCAGAACAATGACGTTTTACTATTTTTTAAAGGAAAAATGTATAATTTCAAAAATGTCATTTTTTAATACATTTACATTTTTTTGAGATTATATTAAAAGTCATTTTTTTCAGATTTTTGCACGTTCAATGAGTTAAGCATACATTTTGGTAAAATGATTACTTTTTGGTAAAATAACAAAATATACACTTACAATATTACATAACAAAACAAGAAAATGAAGACATGAAGGAGTGATTGAGGGTTAATATTATCAGATTTGTTGATTCTCAGAAAAATTCCACTCTTTAAAAGTGTTACTGAAAGTTATTTTTGTAAGATAAAGTTTTAAAAAAAGAAAACAAAATCAACAAATTGATTTTGTTTTATAAAATCGAGATTTTTTTGAGGTACGTTTTTCCAGAAAAAATGATTTTGAACTCCGAATTTGTGCAACTTTTGGGGCGCTCGTGTTTGGAATTAATTATGCTTTTTAATAAAATGAGGTAGAGATTTACACACCCACTGTTGATTGATGGCTGGAGACTTGAGACGTGTAGGTGGTCCTCACAGTGGGCGTCCGCAACACAGAAAATGGGTCCGGTTGGGCAATTCCTGCAAAAGAACGACTCGCTCAGTTTACAACGCATTGGACATTTTTGTAAAAGTTGAAATGAAATTGATGCATTTGAGAAAATGTACACTTTTTCGAAGCAAAGTTACAAATAAAATGTTTTGTCATTTTCACGAAAAAAAAAATCGTCATTTTAGGAAAAAGTAAACCTGTCAGATTTAAAATTGTACAATTTTTGTATGTGCCCTGCGATTGGCTGGCAACCAGTCGAGGGTGTACCCCGCCTCCTGCCCGATGTTAGCTGGGCACGCCTGCGACCCGCGTGAGGAGAAGCGGCTCAGAAAATGGATGGATGGATATTAACAAGGAATTTGGGAGATTAGGGAAATGTTTTAATAAGAACGTGTGTTCTTGCAAAATCTAAATAAAAATTACCTTAAAAGTTTACAAATATCACCTAAAACCACTTTAAATCAAGTTCATTCTCAGAAAATTGTAACTTTAAAAAAAAAACTTTTTGCAAAATGACAACTTCTGTCCCATCATTTTGTTAACAAAAAAGTCATTGTTATACAAGAATATAAATGTTAATCTCTTCAATTTTCACTTTGTAAAATAGTACAAATAAATGTTTTCTTCAAATGAGTATTCTGATTATTTGTACAAAATATTTACCGTAGTATGAACTTTTAATTAGGGATGGGACTATGATGCAATAATTGTGATTAATTAATTACCAAATGAATGTAAATTGTTAAAAAACATTTTTGGATGGATTTTAATTGCATTTTGTGTTCCAAACAACACGGAACCTTTGTCACTGCATGATATCCTGGTACACCGATTAGTGTGTGTGGTGTGTGTGGTGTGTGTGGAAAAAGTACACTTGTACAACCCCAATTCCAATGAAGTTGGGACGTTGTGTTAAACATAAATCAAAACAGAATACAATGATTTGCAATTCATGTTCAACCTATATTTAATCGAATACACTACAAAGACAAGAGATTTAATGTTCTAACTGATAAACTTGATTGTTTTGAGCAAATAATCATGAACTTAGAATTTTACGGCTGCAACACGTTCCAAAAAAGCTGGGACAGGCTCACGTTTATCACTGTGTTTGTTACATCACCTTTTCTTTTAACAACATTCAATAAACGTTTGGGAACTGAGGACACTCATTGTTGGAGCTTTGTAGGTGGAATTCTTTCCCATTCTTGCTTGATGTGCAGCTTCAGCTGTTCAAAGGTCCGGGGTCTCCGTTGTCGTATTTTACGCTTCATAATGCGCCACACATTTTCAATGGGAGACAGGTCTGGACTGCAGGCAGGTCAGTCTAGTACCCGCACTCTTTTATTACCAAGCCACGCTGTTCTAACACGTGCAGAATGTGGTTTGGCATTGTCTTGCTGAAATAAGCAGGGGCGTCCAAGAAAAAGACCTTGCTTGGATGGCAGCATATGTTTCTCCAAAACCTGGATGTACCGTTGCACTCATGGATGTAGCGCCAAACTGTATTTAATGAGATTGGTTTTCTGAAGTGTTCCCGAGCCCATCTGGTGATATCCTTTACACATTGATGTCGGTTTTTGATGCAATGCCGCCTGAGGGATCAAAGGTCACGGGCATTCAATGTTGGTTTTCGTGATTTCTCCAGATTCTCTGAACCTTTAGATGATATGATGGACCGTAGATGATGAAATCCCTCAATTCCTTGCCATTGTACGTTGAGGAACATTGTCCTTAAACTGTTGGACTATTTTCTCACGCACTTGTTCACAAAGAGGTGAACCTCGCCCCATCTTTGCTTGTGAATGACTGAGCAATTCAGGGAAGCTCCTTTTCTACCCACCTGTTCCCGATGAGCCTGTTCACCTGTGGGATGTTCCAAACAGGTGTTTGATGAGCATTCCTCAACTTTCTCAGTCTTTTTTGCCACCTGTCCCAGCTTTTTGGAACGTGTACACAATGTATTATATTTAGTTTTAATGTAATAATAACAACCTTTTTATAATGTAATATGTGGTCATCGTCTTTTTGAGATGTCGGCTTACTTGTGCCTTCATAGGGCGGCGGTCTCACGAAGGAAACCTGATAAAACGGTGACGCGGGAGCGTGAAAATTTGGCAGTTGGTGCCAAGTGGCTTCTTCGTACGAAGGCGGGTCCATCGGCGTGAAGATCGCTCAAGCGGGAAGCTGCGGAGAGAAACATGATTACAATTACCGTGAATACCGTGTGTACCGACCGTCTCCGGGGTCGGTAGGTGTGTTTGTATGAGGCAGCCCACCGCCACACTGGAAAATAATGACACCGACGTAACTCCAGGGGGCGTGTCAACCTGGGTTTAGCATGTGTGCAGTTAGCATTCTCATAAGTACGCAATATTTGCTTTTAGTTTCACTTGTTCGTCCGAGCAGCTCTTTTGTTGTTGTTGTTGTTTTTTTTCTCTCTTTTTCATTCACAGTCATAACAGCCCTCAGAAGGAAGTCATGACGACAATGAGTTTGACACTCCTGCTTTTCATGGATAAACATGACAATTTGGCAGAAAACTGTGCTATTACTTTTCTCGGAAATCAGCCACACTAAAAGTTACACATTTTAGTTCTTCTATGGGTTTTTTTCCCTTCCTACTTCTGAACCCTTACATACAGAAAAGTGAAAATTTGGCAAAACTCGAGTAAACAACATCGGCTTCTGAAGTTCTTTGGCCTGATGCAAATTCTCAAAAGCTCTCACGTCGATACGCTCACAGATTCAACATTGCGATGGTTGAGATTTAAGAGCGCCAGTCTTACCTTGGTCAAATGAGGAAGCCAATTGAGCGCAATCGTGCCAGGACAAATCTTGGCGTCACATCGCAGGGGAGAGCCTGTTGGACCTGTCGCCTCTGAAATGCCAGAGAGACGGAGATCTAAAATTAAGTACATCTAAAAAAAAACAGCATGATAAAATAAATGAATAAATAGACAATCACATCTAAAAACACATAAACACAAGATAATATAAAATCCCTTAATAAATGAATGACTAAAAATAGATATACAAAATAAAAGGAATAGAAATAAAAAGATGAATACATTCAGGAAAAGAAAACAAAATCATAGACGACGTCGCATAAAAAGCCTGCCAGCAAAAGTGCGTTTTAAGAAGTCATTGAAAAGATGCCGCCAAATTTGCGGGGCTCACATCAGCGCATTGCTTGGATTGAAAAAAATAAATAACAGCTTTGTTTGTTTGTTTGTTTGTTTGTTTGTTTGTGTACTGTACAACAATTTGCTCACTCAATGCAAGAAAAAACACAATAGCAATTCTCAAAGTGAAACATGGTGTTTCTCTTTGAATTCATGTCAAAGGGATGTTATAGAATGAAATTTGAATTTCAATAGCTTGCAAAATCAAATGAAAAATACCTTCGATGAATAAAGAAGTCGGAAAACAGTCCTTAAGAAATAGTAAATCAGTAAATTATTATATTTCACACAGGAATAAATTAATGGGCAGTTTATTTAAGTATTTCACATTTTAGTTCATTAATTCGTAATATTACAAAATACATTGGTCATCTATTGAAGTTCCTCTCTTTATTTAACTTTGGCACTTTTTTTCCGTTTAGTACCTTTGAATATGTATTTTGTAAAACACATTTTCATTTGTGGTTTGGAATTTTAATAGTCATTAAAGGTAAAGTCCATAACGGCTTCAGTTTTTGGCCCTCAAAGGAATTTTATTGAGTTCAAAAATGTGACAAATGCTATCAAAGCTCATCTTTAGGAGACGTTGCGTTGTCCGCTTTCTCCGAAGACTCGCCAGCTCTCTGCAAACCATCAGGAAACGGATTCGTTATTATCATGAAGAGGAAGAGGAATTTTGGGCTGAGCGTGCAAACACTGACTGCTTGGCCGCCGCCGCCGTCGCCGGCGTCGTCGTTTTCATCCTCTTCCTTGGGCAAAACTCCTCCGTGATCCAGAAACTTTGACAACGTCTCCAGATCCCGCTTGCCCGTATACTCCACCGCCTGCAGGACGAGCGAAGAACAACAGAAGAGCATATAGCGCCACCTATTTGCAGACTTCACCTTCGACTTCCGCGTCGGGCGTCGTTGCGCCAATCCAATGTACCGCCTGGTGTCATCTGATTCCAATTCGCCAATCAGACGGCACGAAGCAGTCGCATGACCACACACGAACTCTTCGTGGGCCAATCGAAGTGACTCATTTTTTTTGGGGGGGGGGGAACACACCTGACGCGTGTGTGTGCGATCAATAAGTCTGGTCAGCAAACAGCTCTTCATTCAATCATTGAAGTGTATAAAGCGAATCATCTTTCTGTCGGGCCCAACGCACGTGTAGTTGGTTTTGGGCACTTACAATTTGAAATGGTGGCAGATGTGCGTGGACTTTTTTTTTTTTTTTATATGACATTCACGCTCTGGTTTCATCAACATGAATGTGTGCGCGTGAAATTGGCATCCCCAGAAATAACGTGTAAGCTTTGCAAGTGTGAGTGAAATTGCTGTGCCCAGCCAGCGGCAGACCCGTATGAGTATGCGAGGGAAAGCGGTGTGTTGTTACCTCTTTTCCACCTGCCGGGAAGTATTTGAGCGTGGGGAACCCATTGATGGTGACGGCCTCCAGCTCGTTGGCAGTGGAATCCATCTTGGCGATGATGATGTCATCACGCTCGGCGTATTTTTGGCCCAGCTGGTCCCAGATGGGAGCCAATTCCTTGCAGTGGCCGCACCACGGAGCGTCTGCAAATACACTTGTTTCATTTTTTTTTGCTTTTTGTTAGCAGTAATGACGTCGGAAAATGGATGCAAATCATTTGGACTGGCGCACCGACAAATAAAAGATGTCCCTATTGTAAAAAAATCTTGAGTTCAATACCTTTTATAATCAATACAATTTTTGCTGTGACAGAAAAAAAACACTAAACCCGGAACAGTCTGCAGAGTGCTCGTAAATCCAGTATCGCCTTAACTTGTTTCCAAAAACAAAACTGGGGGGGGGGGATCAATGGTATCCCTGCTTTGACATCATTTTGTACTCACAAAACTCCACAAAGACATTCTTGGTTGGATCCAGAGCAACGGACTCAAAATTCATTCCCACTAGGACTTTAACGGCCGCTTTATTCCAGTCCTCGGGCACGTCTTGAGTGCGATAGTAAGGCTGCGTTGCAAAACAAATACGTTACAAATGTGATTCCAAGATAATAATACAATTGTTGTTGTGTGTGCGTGTTACCTCGGCCGTACCATCCAGAACCTCCTGACACAACGGCGGCAGGGCGCTCACGAGGTCCGACGCATCCGCTTTGAACTTCTTCCCCGTGTCCATGTTCACGATGCGAGCCGTGGGCGCATCGGCCGCCGACACGCCAAAAAAGTCGAGCACGAACGACAGCTCGGTCGACACATCGATCGTGATGAACAGCATCTGACGGCAAGCGCGAAAACAAAAATCAATAAATCGTTGGGATTTGGTGTCAAGTGGAATGAAAACTACCTACGATGTTCGACGTGCCAGGTGCATGTTTTTTTTTTGCAAAAGCCAATTCTGAATAACAAGCTTGTTTTCATAAAACACAAAAACGTTGAAGAGTCTTCAACTGAGCTCGCAGTTAGGATTTTCGTAAAGACCTTTTTTTGTGGCCAAATCCCACTTTCCGACGAGTCGAGCGTATCGGATTTGGTAGACTTCCAAGATACAAATGAGACATTTGGAGATGCTCAGTGCTACCTTGCCCTTGTGGGCCTCGGCGAGTGCCCTGATTCGCTCCACCAGCGCCGTGTGGCTCTCCACTGTGGAGTTGATGAAGAGCAGGCAGTGAAGGCGAACACCGGAGCTGAAGATCTTATCTCCTGTCTACACACACACACACAACAAGAACATCAAGACAAGTGTATGCGTGTATACGCGTGTTGGCGTTTACCTCCTTCGTGAAGGGGATGATGAGCTCCAGGCTGTTTTCTCGGATGAAGTTTGTCAGATTGCTTTTGTCCAGCGTGCCGTCGTCGGACAGGGCGTAGTCCGCTCTGCCGTTGTCAAACTAAAAAGCACGTAAATCATCAGACACATTTTTTTGGTGGGTCTACTCATGATAGACATGCCACCCACCAAATGTCATATTGCTAAATGGAATATTTCGAATATTTCTGGAGGGTTCTATCAAGCCAAAATGTCAGACTCCTTGTCTCCTTTGGGATAAGGCTTCTTGAGACTCTTTTGTGGGTCTACTGAGAGCCATGCCTACCAAATTTCAACACAGCTTTGAGGCCATTTGAATGTGTTTCTGGCGCATCCGTACCTTTTTGAAGAGCACCACCGTGTCGGATTTCAATTCATACTTCCGGAACACCTCCGGAGATGTCGTAATGCCGAACTCCACATCGATCATGTCCATGGCCAACTCCGAGAACTCCTTGGCCCCGTCGCTTTCCAGACTCTGGCCAAGAAGGTAGGGTGTGAAGATCGATCTCTACTGCGCAGCATCGATTCACGGTGGAGAGGACCCACCTCGAAAAATCCCACGACAGCGATGTTGCGGGAGTCAACGAAGTGAGCAGCGGAGTCAGCGGTGTCCAAGACAGATGCGGCAGGACCAGTCCGACGTTTCAGCCACCGGATGAGCCCCGTGACTGTCCTCTTACCTGGAAACAGTTTTGAGTGATTTGAGTTTTCCGTTTTATGCTCTGGAAATGGAAAAATGGACGTTTCAAAACAAAAAGACCAACTTCCTGTGTATGATCGGACGTTGATTTTT
Organism: Phyllopteryx taeniolatus; assembly: GCF_024500385.1. NCBI lineage: Eukaryota > Metazoa > Chordata > Actinopteri > Syngnathiformes > Syngnathidae > Phyllopteryx > Phyllopteryx taeniolatus. The sequence goes on from NC_084505.1 coordinate 21,812,952, forward strand.
GAAGGTTTTTGGCGGGTCTACTAATGATTGACATGCCTGCCAAATTTCAATTTGCTCAGTCAAACTGGCTTTGGAGGGCTGAAGTTTGAAAAAATCCCGAAGGGCGCCACCGAGCCAACATGGCCGATTCAAACCAAAATGGCCGACTTCCTGTGTCTTTTCAGGCATGGCTTTTTGAGACTTTCTTGTGGGTATACTCGTTATAGATATGCCTACCAAATTTCATGGCTAAGTGACTCCGCCTATGGAGGCTGAATTTTCCCCCAAATTGGAAGGGTGGCATTTGGCCAAAATGGCTGCTTCAAATCAAAATGGTACAATTCCTGTCTTTTCCGGCTTGGCTTCTTGAGACTTTTTTTGGTGGGTAATGTCGATGAGTAAATGTAACGTGCAATGGACATGCCTACCAAATTTGAAGTTGCTAATTAACACTGGGTCTCTGAGCTTAATTTAAAACAAACAAACAAACAACCCCAAAAAAACCAAAAAAAAGGGGTCCGTTTTCAAGTAGGGGAAAGCCCTCAAAATGGCATTTTATTTGGCCAAGAAATTAAGCAAATTAAGTCAAACCGACACTAAATATGTATTTGGATGCAAAGTCAACTTATATTAAAGTCGCGCCATGACTGAAAAATGAATACAGTAAAGTGGTTATTTATCTTTTGGGGTTTTGTGCCAGACACACTGTTGATTCAGTAGCTTAGCTTCAGGCTACAACCGTTTTTTTTGTTTTTTTTGTTTTAATTTACCAGCGAAGTCCACGGGTCGCTTCCGGTTGCCGTCCACAAAGAGCTTGAGGACGGGGAAGCCGGAGATGGCGAACTCCTCGGCCAGCTCCTTCTCGTCAGCGGCGTCCACTTTGGCCAAGCCGACGGCGGGCTCGTCTTTCTTCAGTTTCTCGGCCGCCTCGGCGTAAATGGGCCCCAATCGCTTGCAGTGGCCGCACCACGGGGCGTCTACGCGCACAACAAACAACGCACAAGTCGGAGACCGACGACAAAGTGAATGTTGCTGATAGGAGCTGAAAGTTTGCTCCGTGCAGGCGTGGGAAAGTGGGAGCTGGAGAGCATCTGGCCGGCGGGCCACTTTACACGCGCGTGGGGAATTCGACCCCAAAATCAATAAAGGAGCTACCGAACCAAACAATAGCACTTGATCCATTCAGAAAGATATGCAGTACATTTCAGTAGTATTTCGAGTTTTCTACGTCATTCTTTCAATATTTTATAAAGAAGAATCATCCATGTTTATTCAGAAAGAACCGGAATGTTATTTTATGTATGCAAACATATATATTTTTAAATGAAATAAAGAGCTAGTTCTTATATCATTTCCATTATTGTTCTTAAAATATTTTTAAGAAAAAACAAATATTTTTTATATATATATATATATTTATATATATATAAGTGCGTGTGTGTGTATCAAAGAAAAAGCACATTAAAAAAAACGAATTTCAAAAATTAATACTTTTAAAATGCTCATTAATTTCAAATATATTTTTCTTTGGATGAACATACAATTTTTAAAAACACTTGAAAATGCAAACTAAAAATATTTGAAAATACTTTGAAAATGCAAATTAATGACAAATATATTTAAAAAGGTACATTTAAAATGCATATGTAAAATATGTTAAGATACCTCTAATGTAAATGAATAAAACAAGGGATACATTTAAAATGCTACTTATTTTTAACTACGTGAAACATACTTCAAAATGTACATTAATTTCAAAATACATTTAAAATATGTTTTCTCAATTCAAAGAAATGTAAAAATAGTGTTTTAAAACAATTGAAAATACAATTTTTTAACAAACATTTAAAAAATAAATATTTGTAAATAACACTGAGAACCAAGACATATCTTTTTTGTTGTTGTTGTTGTTGTGTTTGCTACTTACAGAATTCCACCAATAAAAACTTGGTGTGGTTGAGTGCCCTGGCAAAGTTTTTGGCATGGAGCACCATCACATTGTTCTCCTCCTCTATCTCGCTGGTCTTTTCCTTCTTGGGCTGCTCTTCTATTTCTTCTGTAGTTTGTGTCTCAGCCCGAGCGTAGCAGCAGAAGGCGAGCAGCAGCAGCAGCAGCAGGCCCGTTACCAGCAGCGCTCGCGTCCTCATTTTAGCTTCCTCAGCTTCGTGAAAGCCACACGTCACGTTTGTGCCCTTTTTTTTTAAAACATCAGAGAGAGTGTGTGTCAGAATTCTACTGGCCTCACCTCTCAGCCAATCAGACGTGACACCTGCAGGGATCTTTTTTTTGGTCCCTCCAATGAAAAGTTGCCCCGGCTGATCGTCTTTCGTTTTCCTTTCGAATCAGACTTTTACACACGACTGCTGTCATTTGGCCTCCAGCTGGTTCTCAAATGCCCGCATTAGACGATGAGCTCCATTTCAACACAAAACAATACGAATTAAAGCGGTGTGCCACAACGAACTGTGTGCCTTCGCAGCCCCTTTCTCATGGCAAATATTGAAAATGAGCAAAGCTTGACACCAAGCTCAAGCCACTTTAGATGGCGCGAGCAGGTCACCCGATACCCGGTTCCAATTTGAGAAAATACCTTCAATAGATTTTCGCCGAAGTACGAGTTCCGCAATTCACCCCAAAATGGCTGCTTCCAATCAAAATGGCCGACTTCCTGTTCAATTTTGGGCCCGGCTCCTTTAGACATTTTTGTACTTCTTGCTATGACAGACATGGCCACCAAAATTGATGTCGATCTATGGAATTGGTGTCATAATTCTAGCCCTTTAATTCACCCCCAAAACGTCAGCTTCAACCATAACGACTGACTTCCTGTTCAATTACCGGTATGGGTCCTTGAGACTTTTTCGTGCATGCTGTTATGACAGACATTTCCACCAAGTTTCATGTCAATGTGTGAAACTGATGTCTGGGACTAAAAAAAATTCATCATCCATCAAAATGTCTGCTTCAAACTAAAATGGTCCACTTCCTGTTTTGATTCCGGGCATGGGTCCTGGAGACTTTTTTGTGGGTCCTAAAATGACAGATATGTCCACCCTATTTCCTGATAATTCATGAAACTGATGTTGGGGGCTGCTTTTTTTTCCACAGTCCTAGCCCTGAAATGCACCCCCAAAATATCTGCTTCAAACCACAACGGCTGACTTCCTGTTCGATTTTGAGCGTGGGTCCTGGAGACTTTTTTGTGCGTCTGGCTATTATAGACATGGCCACCTGGTGTTGGCGGCAGACTTTTTTCTAACCATCCAGGGGGCATTTTTGATTGCGTTTTAGGGATTTGAGATTTGGTAGGCATGTCTGTCATGAGTAGACCCACAAAAGAAGGCCTGAAAAGACGCAGGAAGTCTGCCATTTTGGCTGTATAGCGCCCTCCAGAATTTTCAAAACAGTTTAGTCCCCAAAGCCAGTTTTATTGAGCAACATGAAATTGAGTAGTTATTACAGGTCGACGCACAAAAATTCTCAAGAATCCGTATCCCTGAAAACATACAGCAAGTCTGTTATTTTGCTTCAGGCTCATTTCCAGAAAAGGTTCACTTTTTATTGAATTGACCTGCTTATTACTCATTCAATAACACTTTTGCACATCGTTTTGCACATGAAGGGCTACCATGGGGACGAGGCACACTGGACACTGCATTTCCCATAATGCAACTGGCACAATGTAAAGTATATTATTGGAGAGAATGGACAGAATAATGGGAAAATATGCTACCTTTGAACAATTGCCAGCAAATTGTTCAATTGTTCAGAGGTGGACTTCAGCTCAGCGAGAATCTTGTCAATTGAGTTTTTCCTTTTACTTATCGGCAGACACAGAATTTCATCCCAATAACGCTGACAAAACGGTACTATGAGTCTCCGTATTTAAATGTTGAGTAGTTGAAATTGAATTTAAGTCAGATGATACCGAAATGAGCTAATTTTTTGACACTTTAATTTTCTAACATTACGGCATTACCGACAAAACGCCGTGACCTTATTGCCTGCCTCCATCTTCGAGGCTGAGTAGTCTTACTTTAGCTTAGTTCTAAAACTTCTTTTTACACGTTTGTGAAGGTTTTCTTGACAGGCACACGACGCTTTATTACAGCAATGCCGATAAAACGCCTCCAAGTTCTTTTTGTCACTGCAGCACGTCGGCGTCATCCGGGTTGGGGTCCCAGTTGGCCAGCAGGTCGCTAAAGTCCGGTTGGGAGTTTTCCAGCGTGTGCAGGCTGTAGTTTGCATGGGTGTCCCGTGGCGGGGCGTGCCCGTCCTGAGGGTTCGGGGGGTCCGGCTCCATCCAGAAACTGAGTGGCAGGTGCCTGGCGTTCATGGGGCGGACTTGGCCTTTCCCCCGGGACTCAAACAGTTCAGCCAGGGGGCCCAGCTCTGAGGAAGGTGGCCCCTCGGCCGCCGACCCGGCCAGCCTCAGCAGGTCGTCATAACGCAGACGGCCCCCGGTGGGCCCGACGGGACCGGCGCTCTCTTCGTAGACGTCCCGGGCCTCCCGCCTGCCAAAGTATCGGCGGACGTCGCGGCTGATGATGTCGGCGAACCTCAGCAGACGCTCGGTCACGTCCTGGGGGTCCGACGGCCGGGGGTCCGGACACTCATCCTCCTCATCGTCATCTGTGGACCCCTTGTCATCCTCCTCATCCTCTTCATCCTCCTCCGGGGGGAAGTAGGCTGGTGATGGCGCCCGCAGCAGGAGGTTTCGCATGACGCCCGTCGTCATCGTAGTGAGTGATGGGTGCTCCGTCAAAATGGTGACGATATATATACACGCACACGTGTGTGTGTGTGTGTCCGCGTGTCCGTGCGTGTGTGTAAATATTTGTGTTGGTCAAACAATCTTTCGTTTACTTTAGCCCCAGACAACCGAGGAGGGGCTCCGCGTCTTAATGGACCCTCTGCTAGAGGCACCATGGAAAGTTTGCGCGTGCACACGCAGACATTTACACAGACACACACAAACACACACACACGTTTACATGCACACGCATAGATAAACACGCGCAGGGTTATGAGGGTAGTTAAAGAATAAAAAGAGCGTAAAATCCAATTTCACGCCGTTTTGACTTCTAAAGGGGGGGCAGACATTACCCCTAGCACGTGCCCCCAAAACGCTTTTTAAACAATGACAATAGTACATAGAAAAATATGAATTTATAATTTTGCACATTAATATTTTTGTATTTGTTCTATTTTATTTCAGGTCAACCATAACGTAAAAACACCCAAGTTAAAAGAAAAAAAGAAGAAAAAAAGACAATTGATTTCAAAATATGATGTCATATATTTTGCCGTATAATATTTCTATATATTGTTTGTCAGTTTTCATGACAAAAACAGATTTGGTTTTTGGTTATATACAACCTTGTGTTTGAGAACGCATATATGAGGTTGAATCACTTTAAGATGTACTTCTGGTACATAGAAATTATAATTTTATAGTTTATGATTCAATATATTTTGGATATATTTTATTTACATTTATATTCCAACACAGAAACTACCAGTTTGTTTTCTGGTACATTTTGAAAAAAGTTCAAATCCATTTGAGTCCAGTCCGGTTTCCTGCCACATGAAACAAAACGTGCGTGGCAGGTTAATTGAAGACCCGAAATTGCTCGTAGGTGGGAATGTGACTGCAAATGGTTGTTTGCTTACATGTGCCCTGCGATTGGCTGGCGACCAGTTCAGGGTGTACCCCGCCTCTCGCCCAAAGATAGCTGGGATAGGCTCCAGCGCGCCCGCGACCCGAGTGAGGAGAAGCGGTTCGGAAAAAATGGATGGATGGATGAATTGTCATTATTATTATCATTATTATTATTATACGAATCAATGGTTATTCGCCTTCACCCACGAATCCCCATGAAAAAACCAAACAAATCCTGATTCAGGATTTTCACATTCAAATCAAAATGAGCTAAAGAATAAAATGCTTCTTTATTCTCCCAAGCGCTGCCTACGGGCGCAACCATTTTGATTTCGCTTCCGCGGTCGTACGCGTTATAGCTTCGCAGTCTTTGCTAAAGAAGAGAGACTGCGGCATACTTCCATACGTGGCCCATTGAATGGGAGAAAAGTTTACCCGACACAGCGCGGCAGATGACTAAAGCGTCTCGGTAGCCACCAGGCTATGTAGCAGCATGCTAGCTGGAAAGACAGCACTTGGTCCAGTCTGTGAGGATTTATGGTACTGATGAGCGCCAAAACAGACCTGGGGGACTCGCGACCTGCGGCAAAGGCACAGCGAGGGATCTGGCTTCGAGTCAGCAATATTCAACTTTGACATTGTTTCCATTTCTTTCAAACAGAGATGCAGCAGTTAAAACGCATCACTCAAAACGTGCCATCGTACTCTCGCAACTGTTTCAATAGAACTTTCAAATATTATCCTATTTACACATTTTACAAAATGACGATATTAGCTAAAATGTGTATTGATTTATTCAATGTCCATTTATTGATATATTTGTATAGTTAGTCAGATTTTTTTGTATTTAATAAAATGCTTTGATTTATTCAATGTCCATTTATTGATATATTTGTATAGTTAGTCAGATTTTTTTGTATTTAATAAAATGCTTTGATTTATTCAACGTTCATTTATTGATGCATTTTGGGTAATTAGTGAGTCTGATTCTCTTCGAATGACTCCTATTTTTAATCGACTGTTCAATGTTACTTTATTGATGCTACATTTCACATTTAAAGGACTGATTTCATATTTGACTTGACTCTGTCCTAAAGGTCAACTAAATGCACAGAAGTCACTTCATTCTGTTTCTTAACGTACGTGTGTGTGTGTGTGTGTGTGTTATGAGGACCCCCGCCTCGACAGCATGGTCATCAGTATCCTGGCTTCCGTGTTGACTTTCAGCCTGAAGATCAATAGCGGCAATATGTCCACACTCCACAGTCTGATCGCAAATTACACACCCACACACCCACACGCACACGCGGAAAGGTTAATTTTTCCATCACTTTAGAGGCACGTTAGATTTTCTGATTTGTCTCCTTGTCATCTTAAACCTTAAAAACATCAGTTAGCACAATTTCTCGTAAGGTCATGTGATTTATAACCCCCCCCCCCAAACGTGATAGGATGAAGGTCTCTGCAACACGAGGAAAACATGTTTACATATCAATAGATTATGTTAGTTTCTGATTTGTGTCACGAGTGTTAA